>NW_028122948.1:0-180506 GCF_965194805.1 Balaenoptera borealis
CAAGGGCATCTTCCTACATCAAAAACATGCATGAGAAACCCAGAAGATGGTACACCGTGTGATGGGGAAAGGTTTCTAAAACGCACCTCATTTCTCATCTCCTTGTGCCCGGGTTCGCCATTCCAGCCGCTTTACTAGCAAGCTCCCTACTTGGAGCATCAGCACCTTTAACCTCCTGTTCCATACAGGTTGCAATTTGTCCTGAGGATAAACGGGAAGACGTGGAACCAACGAGAGACTAGCTCTTGGTGTTGGGACAGGCACAGGTCACTCTATTTTCCCATCAGAAAGAAGAATTAACCACAGGCTCAGCCTGCCCCCCGGAACCAGAACAGGGCCTGAAGCCATTCTGCGATTTTGCGGCCAGCTCCCATAAAAACGAGTTGTAAAATGGAGGTTCAGGGCACTGCAATTCACAAACCTGCAGAGTTATAAATGAAAACTCTCGTCCACAAATATATTGAGGGAAGGCAAAGAAGAGGATTTGAAATCAAGGCAGAATTGCAGGAAACAGATTTCAGGAGGTAGATACCAATCGCCTTTAAAGCACATGAAAAGCGGCAAAACGTTGACAATGATGCCCTTGGCCAAAAAGGGCGTATGCGTTTTTTCCTGAATATATTCAGGAAAAAACGCATACGCCCTTTTTGCCCAACCAAGCCACCTGGAAAGGCAAATCAGCGCTACAAAGAAGTCTCGCTTCCCATCGGTCAAAAGGGCCATGCTGAAAAAAGTGTCAAAACCAGAAATGCAGGACAGGCCATGGAGAAATGGGAGCCTTGCTACACTGATGGGCGGGATGTAAATTGCCAAGAGCCACTCTGGAGAAGTGTCCGGTGAGTCCTGAAACATCTGAAAAACACAGCTTAGAGAGCATAGGGCACTTCCACTCATGGGGGTATAAATTGGGAAAATTAAAAATCAGCAAGACACAAGCACCCCAAAGTTTAGGGCTGCTCTGTTGACCAGGACCTCCACTTCATTCCACCTTAAATATCCCAGGAAAGAGAAAAATGGAGAAAGAAGTTGTGGTCCTTATGTACATTGGAATATCACTCAGCCAGGAAATCAATGTCGTAAGGTTAGTAGCAGCATGATGAGTGGATTTAGGTACGACGATTCTAAGTGAAATAAGTCACACAGAAAAGGACACTTCTCATAAGGTATCACTGATAGAGGGAATGTAAAAACCGTTACACTTGAACTGAATTACAAAACAGAACAGAGTCACACATGCAGAAAACACACTATGGCTGCTTAACGGGAAAGGTGAGGTGGGGTGATACATAAAACAAGGGTATCAAATTAGCTCAGATACCGTTCCATAAACCCAATATGTAATAGACAAGACCTACTCCTTGCTCAGAGAACTGGACTCAACACGCCCTATTCACCGCACAAGAATATATCTGACTAATAATAATCGTAAAACCTATGTATTGATATCTCTCTGTTAGTGTGTCAAGTGGGTGTAAAGCGGCATAAACACAGCAGTGAAAAGCAGCTAAACCCCATTATAAAAATAAATTACTTTGAAACACCCATGAAACAAAGACAGTGAAAGAGAGAGAAATTCTTACACAATGCGTTCAGGGGCTGTGATGCAACCTGGATTGACCATATCTAGACGCACAGCTGGATGAGACATAAGGGTGGACACTCTTGGGGCTGAGAGGTTTGGTGAGGTTGGGTGAGCAAACGCAGACCCTTTAAAGGAATACTGCGTGGTACCCATCGCATGGGTCCCAAATCTCCAGGTTCAAGGGCATCTTCCTACATCAAAAACATGCATGAGAAACCCAGAAGATGGTACACCGTGTGATGGGGAAAGGTTTCTAAAACGCACCTCATTTCTCATCTCCTTGTGCCCGGGTTCGCCATTCCAGCCGCTTTACTAGCAAGCTCCCTACTTGGAGCATCAGCACCTTTAACCTCCTGTTCCATACAGGTTGCAATTTGTCCTGAGGATAAACGGGAAGACGTGGAACCAACGAGAGACTAGCTCTTGGTGTTGGGACAGGCACAGGTCACTCTATTTTCCCATCAGAAAGAAGAATTAACCACAGGCTCAGCCTGCCCCCCGGAACCAGAACAGGGCCTGAAGCCATTCTGCGATTTTGCGGCCAGCTCCCATAAAAACGAGTTGTAAAATGGAGGTTCAGGGCACTGCAATTCACAAACCTGCAGAGTTATAAATGATAACTCTCGTCCACAAATATATTGAGGGAAGGCAAAGAAGAGGATTTGAAATCAAGGCAGAATTGCAGGAAACAGATTTCAGGAGGTAGATACGAATCGCCTTTAAAGCACATGAAAAGCGGCAAAACGTTGACAATGATGCCCTTGGCCAAAAAGGGCGTATGCGTTTTTTCCTGAATATATTCAGGAAAAAACGCATACGCCCTTTTTGGCCAACCAAGCCACCTGGAAAGGCAAATCAGCGCTACAAAGAAGTCTCGCTTCCCATCGGTCAAAAGGGCCATGCTGAAAAAAGTGTCAAAACCAGAAATGCAGGACAGGCCATGGAGAAATGGGAGCCTTGCTACACTGATGGGCGGGATGTAAATTGCCAAGAGCCACTCTGGAGAAGTGTCCGGTGAGTCCTGAAACATCTGAAAAACACAGCTTAGAGAGCATAGGGCACTTCCACTCATGGGGGTATAAATTGGGAAAATTAAAAATCAGCAAGACACAAGCACCCCAAAGTTTAGGGCTGCTCTGTTGACCAGGACCTCCACTTCATTCCACCTTAAATATCCCAGGAAAGAGAAAAATGGAGAAAGAAGTTGTGGTCCTTATGTACATTGGAATATCACTCAGCCAGGAAATCAATGTCGTAAGGTTAGTAGCAGCATGATGAGTGGATTTAGGTACGACGATTCTAAGTGAAATAAGTCACACAGAAAAGGACACTTCTCATAAGGTATCACTGATAGAGGGAATGTAAAAACCGTTACACTTGAACTGAATTACAAAACAGAACAGAGTCACACATGGAGAAAACACACTATGGCTGCTTAACGGGAAAGGTGAGGTAGGGTGATACATAAAACAAGGGTATCAAATTAGCTCAGATACCGTTCCATAAACCCAATATGTAATAGACAAGACCTACTCCTTGCTCAGAGAACTGGACTCAACACGCCCTATTCACCGCACAAGAATATATCTGACTAATAATAATCGTAAAACCTATGTATTGATATCTCTCTGTTAGTGTGTCAAGTGGGTGTAAAGCGGCATAAACACAGCAGTGAAAAGCAGCTAAACCCCATTATAAAAATAAATTACTTTGAAACACCCATGAAACAAAGACAGTGAAAGAGAGAGAAATTCTTACACAATGCGTTCAGGGGCTGTGATGCAACCTGGATTGACCATATCTAGACGCACAGCTGGATGAGACATAAGGGTGGACACTCTTGGGGCTGAGAGGTTTGTTGAGGTTGGGTGAGCAAACGCAGACCCTTTAAAGGAATACTGCGTGGTACCCATCGCATGGGGCCCAAATCTCCAGGTTCAAGGGCATCTTCCTACATCAAAAACATGCATGAGAAACCCAGAAGATGGTACACCGTGTGATGGGGAAAGGTTTCTAAAACGCACCTCATTTCTCAACTCCTTGTGCCCGGGTTCGCCATTCCAGCCGCTTTACTAGCAAGCTCCCTACTTGGAGCATCAGCACCTTTAACCTCCTGTTCCATGCAGGTTGCAATTTGTCCTGAGGATAAACGGGAAGACGTGGAACCAACGAGAGACTAGCTCTTGGTGTTGGGACAGGCACAGGTCACTCTATTTTCCCATCAGAAAGAAGAATTAACCACAGGCTCAGCCTGCCCCCCGGAACCAGAACAGGGCCTGAAGTCATTCTGCGATTTTGCGGCCAGCTCCCATAAAAACGAGTTGTAAAATGGAGGTTCAGGGCACTGCAATTCACAAACCTGCAGAGTTATAAATGATAACTCCCGTCCACAAATATATTGAGGGAAGGCAAAGAAGAGGATTTGAAATCAAGGCAGAATTGCAGGAAACAGATTTCAGGAGGTAGATACGAATCGCCTTTAAAGCACATGAAAAGCGGCAAAACGTTGACAATGATGCCCTTGGCCAAAAAGGGCGTATGCGTTTTTTCCTGAATATATTCAGGAAAAAAGGCATACGCCCTTTTTGGCCAACCAAGCCACCTGGAAAGGCAAATCAGCGCTACAAAGAAGTCTCGCTTCCCATCGGTCAAAAGGGCCATGCTGAAAAAAGTGTCAAAACCAGAAATGCAGGACAGGCCATGGAGAAATGGGAGCCTTGCTACACTGATGGGCGGGATGTAAATTGCCAAGAGCCACTCTGGAGAAGTGTCCGGTGAGTCCTGAAACATCTGAAAAACACAGCTTAGAGAGCATAGGGCACTTCCACTCATGGGGGTATAAATTGGGAAAATTAAAAATCAGCAAGACACAAGCACCCCAAAGTTTAGGGCTGCTCTGTTGACCAGGACCTCCACTTCATTCCACCTTAAATATCCCAGGAAAGAGAAAAATGGATAAAGAAGTTGTGGTCCTTATGTACAATGGAATATCACTCAGCCATGAAATCAATGTCGTAAGGTAAGTAGCAGCATGATGAGTGGATTTAGGTACGACGATTCTAAGTGAAATAAGTCACACAGAAAAGGACACTTCTCATAAGGTATCACTGATAGAGGGAATGTAAAAACCGTTACACTTGAACTGAATTACAAAACAGAACAGAGTCACACATGCAGAAAACACACTATGGCTGCTTAACGGGAAAGGTGAGGTGGGGTGATACATAAAACAAGGGTATCAAATTAGCTCAGATACCGTTCCATAAACCCAATATGTAATAGACAAGACCTACTCCTTGCTCAGAGAACTGGACTCAACACGCCCTATTCACCGCACAAGAATATATCTGACTAATAATAATCGTAAAACCTATGTATTGATATCTCTCTGTTAGTGTGTCAAGTGGGTGTAAAGCGGCATAAACACAGCAGTGAAAAGCAGCTAAACCCCATTATAAAAATAAATTACTTTGAAACACCCATGAAACAAAGACAGTGAAAGAGAGAGAAATTCTTACACAATGCGTTCAGGGGCTGTGATGCAACCTGGATTGACCATATCTAGACGCACAGCTGGATGAGACATAAGGGTGGACACTCTTGGGGCTGAGAGGTTTGGTGAGGTTGGGTGAGCAAACGCAGACCCTTTAAAGGAATACTGCGTGGTACCCATCGAATGGGTCCCAAATCTCCAGGTTCAAGGGCATCTTCCTACATCAAAAACATGCATGAGAAACCCAGAAGATGGTACACCGTGTGATGGGGAAAGGTTTCTAAAACGCACCTCATTTCTCATCTCCTTGTGCCCGGGTTCGCCATTCCAGCCGCTTTACTAGCAAGCTCCCTACTTGGAGCATCAGCACCTTTAACCTCCTGTTCCATACAGGTTGCAATTTGTCCTGAGGATAAACGGGAAGACGTGGAACCAACGAGAGACTAGCTCTTGGTGTTGGGACAGGCACAGGTCACTCTATTTTCCCATCAGAAAGAAGAATTAACCACAGGCTCAGCCTGCCCCCCGGAACCAGAACAGGGCCTGAAGCCATTCTGCGATTTTGCGGCCAGCTCCCATAAAAACGAGTTGTAAAATGGAGGTTCAGGGCACTGCAATTCACAAACCTGCAGAGTTATAAATGATAACTCTCGTCCACAAATATATTGAGGGAAGGCAAAGAAGAGGATTTGAAATCAAGGCAGAATTGCAGGAAACAGATTTCAGGAGGTAGATACGAATCGCCTTTAAAGCACATGAAAAGCGGCAAAACGTTGACAATGATGCCCTTGGCCAAAAAGGGCGTATGCGTTTTTTCCTGAATATATTCAGGAAAAAACGCATACGCCCTTTTTGGCCAACCAAGCCACCTGGAAAGGCAAATCAGCGCTACAAAGAAGTCTCGCTTCCCATCGGTCAAAAGGGCCATGCTGAAAAAAGTGTCAAAACCAGAAATGCAGGACAGGCCATGGAGAAATGGGAGCCTTGCTACACTGATGGGCGGGATGTAAATTGCCAAGAGCCACTCTGGAGAAGTGTCCGGTGAGTCCTGAAACATCTGAAAAACACAGCTTAGAGAGCATAGGGCACTTCCACTCATGGGGGTATAAATTGGGAAAATTAAAAATCAGCAAGACACAAGCACCCCAAAGTTTAGGGCTGCTCTGTTGACCAGGACCTCCACTTCATTCCACCTTAAATATCCCAGGAAAGAGAAAAATGGAGAAAGAAGTTGTGGTCCTTATGTACATTGGAATATCACTCAGCCAGGAAATCAATGTCGTAAGGTTAGTAGCAGCATGATGAGTGGATTTAGGTACGACGATTCTAAGTGAAATAAGTCACACAGAAAAGGACACTTCTCATAAGGTATCACTGATAGAGGGAATGTAAAAACCGTTACACTTGAACTGAATTACAAAACAGAACAGAGTCACACATGGAGAAAACACACTATGGCTGCTTAACGGGAAAGGTGAGGTAGGGTGATACATAAAACAAGGGTATCAAATTAGCTCAGATACCGTTCCATAAACCCAATATGTAATAGACAAGACCTACTCCTTGCTCAGAGAACTGGACTCAACACGCCCTATTCACCGCACAAGAATATATCTGACTAATAATAATCGTAAAACCTATGTATTGATATCTCTCTGTTAGTGTGTCAAGTGGGTGTAAAGCGGCATAAACACAGCAGTGAAAAGCAGCTAAACCCCATTATAAAAATAAATTACTTTGAAACACCCATGAAACAAAGACAGTGAAAGAGAGAGAAATTCTTACACAATGCGTTCAGGGGCTGTGATGCAACCTGGATTGACCATATCTAGACGCACAGCTGGATGAGACATAAGGGTGGACACTCTTGGGGCTGAGAGGTTTGGTGAGGTTGGGTGAGCAAACGCAGACCCTTTAAAGGAATACTGCGTGGTACCCATCGCATGGGTCCCAAATCTCCAGGTTCAAGGGCATCTTCCTACATCAAAAACATGCATGAGAAACCCAGAAGATGGTACACCGTGTGATGGGGAAAGGTTTCTAAAACGCACCTCATTTCTCAACTCCTTGTGCCCTGGTTCGCCATTCCAGCCGCTTTACTAGCAAGCTCCCTACTTGGAGCATCAGCACCTTTAACCTCCTGTTCCATGCAGGTTGCAATTTGTCCTGAGGATAAACGGGAAGACGTGGAACCAACGAGAGACTAGCTCTTGGTGTTGGGACAGGCACAGGTCACTCTATTTTCCCATCAGAAAGAAGAATTAACCACAGGCTCAGCCTGCCCCCCGGAACCAGAACAGGGCCTGAAGCCATTCTGCGATTTTGCGGCCAGCTCCCATAAAAACGAGTTGTAAAATGGAGGTTCAGGGCACTGCAATTCACAAACCTGCAGAGTTATAAATGATAACTCCCGTCCACAAATATATTGAGGGAAGGCAAAGAAGAGGATTTGAAATCAAGGCAGAATTGCAGGAAACAGATTTCAGGAGGTAGATACGAATCGCCTTTAAAGCACATGAAAAGCGGCAAAACGTTGACAATGATGCCCTTGGCCAAAAAGGGCGTATGCGTTTTTTCCTGAATATATTCAGGAAAAAACGCATACGCCCTTTTTGGCCAACCAAGCCACCTGGAAAGGCAAATCAGCGCTACAAAGAAGTCTCGCTTCCCATCGGTCAAAAGGGCCATGCTGAAAAAAGTGTCAAAACCAGAAATGCAGGACAGGCCATGGAGAAATGGGAGCCTTGCTACACTGATGGGCGGGATGTAAATTGCCAAGAGCCACTCTGGAGAAGTGTCCGGTGAGTCCTGAAACATCTGAAAAACACAGCTTAGAGAGCATAGGGCACTTCCACTCATGGGGGTATAAATTGGGAAAATTAAAAATCAGCAAGACACAAGCACCCCAAAGTTTAGGGCTGCTCTGTTGACCAGGACCTCCACTTCATTCCACCTTAAATATCCCAGGAAAGAGAAAAATGGATAAAGAAGTTGTGGTCCTTATGTACAATGGAATATCACTCAGCCATGAAATCAATGTCGTAAGGTAAGTAGCAGCATGATGAGTGGATTTAGGTACGACGATTCTAAGTGAAATAAGTCACACAGAAAAGGACACTTCTCATAAGGTATCACTGATAGAGGGAATGTAAAAACCGTTACACTTGAACTGAATTACAAAACAGAACAGAGTCACACATGCAGAAAACACACTATGGCTGCTTAACG
The DNA here is from genome assembly GCF_965194805.1 of Balaenoptera borealis. Classification (NCBI taxonomy): domain Eukaryota; kingdom Metazoa; phylum Chordata; class Mammalia; order Artiodactyla; family Balaenopteridae; genus Balaenoptera; species Balaenoptera borealis. The sequence goes on from NW_028122948.1 coordinate 8,304, forward strand.
GGAAAGGTGAGGTGGGGTGATACATAAAACAAGGGTATCAAATTAGCTCAGATACCGTTCCATAAACCCAATATGTAATAGACAAGACCTACTCCTTGCTCAGAGAACTGGACTCAGCACGCCCTATTCACTGCACAAGAATATATCTGAATAATAATAATCGTAAAACCTATGTATTGATATCTCTCTGTTAGTGTGTCAAGTGGGTGTAAAGCGGCATAAACACAGCAGTGAAAAGCAGCTAAACCCCATTATAAAAATAAATTACTTTGAAACACCCATGAAACAAAGACAGTGAAAGAGAGAGAAATTCTTACACAATGCGTTCAGGGGCTGTGATGCAACCTGGATTGACCATATCTAGACGCACAGCTGGATGAGACATAAGGGTGGACACTCTTGGGGCTGAGAGGTTTGGTGAGGTTGGGTGAGCAAACGCAGACCCTTTAAAGGAATACTGCGTGGTACCCATCGCATGGGTCCCAAATCTCCAGGTTCAAGGGCATCTTCCTACATCAAAAACATGCATGAGAAACCCAGAAGATGGTACACCATGTGATGGGGAAAGGTTTCTAAAACGCACCTCATTTCTCATCTCCTTGTGCCCGGGTTCGCCATTCCAGCCGCTTTACTAGCAAGCTCCCTACTTGGAGCATCAGCACCTTTAACCTCCTGTTCCATACAGGTTGCAATTTGTCCTGAGGATAAACGGGAAGACGTGGAACCAACGAGAGACTAGCTCTTGATGTTGGGACAGGCACAGGTCACTCTATTTTCCCATCAGAAAGAAGAATTAACCACAGGCTCAGCCTGCCCCCCGGAACCAGAACAGGGCCTGAAGCCATTCTGCGATTTTGCGGCCAGCTCCCATAAAAACGAGTTGTAAAATGGAGGTTCAGGGCACTGCAATTCACAAACCTGCAGAGTTATAAATGATAACTCTCGTCCACAAATATATTGAGGGAAGGCAAAGAAGAGGATTTGAAATCAAGGCAGAATTGCAGGAAACAGATTTCAGGAGGTAGATACGAATCACCTTTAAAGCACATGAAAAGCGGCAAAACGTTGACAATGATGCCCTTGGCCAAAAAGGGCGTATGCGTTTTTTCCTGAATATATTCAGGAAAAAACGCATACGCCCTTTTTGGCCAACCAAGCCACCTGGAAAGGCAAATCAGCGCTACAAAGAAGTCTCGCTTCCCATCGGTCAAAAGGGCCATGCTGAAAAAAGTGTCAAAACCAGAAATGCAGGACAGGCCATGGAGAAATGGGAGCCTTGCTACACTGATGGGCGGGATGTAAATTGCCAAGAGCCACTCTGGAGAAGTGTCCGGTGAGTCCTGAAACATCTGAAAAACACAGCTTAGAGAGCATAGGGCACTTCCACTCATGGGGGTATAAATTGGGAAAATTAAAAATCAGCAAGACACAAGCACCCCAAAGTTTAGGGCTGCTCTGTTGACCAGGACCTCCACTTCATTCCACCTTAAATATCCCAGGAAAGAGAAAAATGGATAAAGAAGTTGTGGTCCTTATGTACAATGGAATATCACTCAGCCAGGAAATCAATGTCGTAAGGTTAGTAGCAGCATGATGAGTGGATTTAGGTACGACGATTCTAAGTGAAATAAGTCACACAGAAAAGGACACTTCTCATAAGGTATCACTGATAGAGGGAATGTAAAAACCGTTACACTTGAACTGAATTACAAAACAGAACAGAGTCACACATGCAGAAAACACACTATGGCTGCTTAACGGGAAAGGTGAGGTGGGGTGATACATAAAACAAGTGTATCAAATTAGCTCAGATACCGTTCCATAAACCCAATATGTAATAGACAAGACCTACTCCTTGCTCAGAGAACTGGACTCAACACGCCCTATTCACCGCACAAGAATATATCTGACTAATAATAACCGTAAAACCTATGTATTGATATCTCTCTGTTAGTGTGTCAAGTGGGTGTAAAGCGGCATAAACACAGCAGTGAAAAGCAGCTAAACCCCATTATAAAAATAAATTACTTTGAAACACCCATGAAACAAAGACAGTGAAAGAGAGAGAAATTCTTACACAATGCGTTCAGGGGCTGTGATGCAACCTGGATTGACCATATCTAGACGCACAGCTGGATGAGACATAAGGGTGGACACTCTTGGGGCTGAGAGGTTTGGTGAGGTTGGGTGAGCAAACGCAGACCCTTTAAAGGAATACTGTGTGGTACCCATCGCATGGGTCCCAAATCTCCAGGTTCAAGGGCATCTTCCTACATCAAAAACATGCATGAGAAACCCAGAAGATGGTACACCGTGTGATGGGGAAAGGTTTCTAAAACGCACCTCATTTCTCATCTCCTTGTGCCCGGGTTCGCCATTCCAGCCACTTTACTAGCAAGCTCCCTACTTGGAGCATCAGCACCTTTAACCTCCTGTTCCATACAGGTTGCAATTTGTCCTGAGGATAAACGGGAAGACGTGGAACCAACGAGAGACTAGCTCTTGGTGTTGGGACAGGCACAGGTCACTCTATTTTCCCATCAGAAAGAAGAATTAACCACAGGCTCAGCCTGCCCCCCGGAACCAGAACAGGGCCTGAAGCCATTCTGCGATTTTGCGGCCAGCTCCCATAAAAACGAGTTGTAAAATGGAGGTTCAGGGCACTGCAATTCACAAACCTGCAGAGTTATAAATGATAACTCTCGTCCACAAATATATTGAGGGAAGGCAAAGAAGAGGATTTGAAATCAAGGCAGAATTGCAGGAAACAGATTTCAGGAGGTAGATACCAATCGCCTTTAAAGCACATGAAAAGCGGCAAAACGTTGACAATGATGCCCTTGGCCAAAAAGGGCGTATGCGTTTTTTCCTGAATATATTCAGGAAAAAACGCATACGCCCTTTTTGGCCAACCAAGCCACCTGGAAAGGCAAATCAGCGCTACAAAGAAGTCTCGCTTCCCATCGGTCAAAAGGGCCATGCTGAAAAAAGTGTCAAAACCAGAAATGCAGGACAGGCCATGGAGAAATGGGAGCCTTGCTACACTGATGGGCGGGATGTAAATTGCCAAGAGCCACTCTGGAGAAGTGTCCGGTGAGTCCTGAAACATCTGAAAAACACAGCTTAGAGAGCATAGGGCACTTCCACTCATGGGGGTATAAATTGGGAAAATTAAAAATCAGCAAGACACAAGCACCCCAAAGTTTAGGGCTGCTCTGTTGACCAGGACCTCCACTTCATTCCACCTTAAATATCCCAGGAAAGAGAAAAATGGATAAAGAAGTTGTGGTCCTTATGTACATTGGAATATCACTCAGCCAGGAAATCAATGTCGTAAGGTTAGTAGCAGCATGATGAGTGGATTTAGGTACGACGATTCTAAGTGAAATAAGTCACACAGAAAAGGACACTTCTCATAAGGTATCACTGATAGAGGGAATGTAAAAACCGTTACACTTGAACTGAATTACAAAACAGAACAGAGTCACACATGCAGAAAACACACTATGGCTGCTTAACGGGAAAGGTGAGGTGGGGTGATACATAAAACAAGGGTATCAAATTAGCTCAGATACCGTTCCATAAACCCAATATGTAATAGACAAGACCTACTCCTTGCTCAGAGAACTGGACTCAACACGCCCTATTCACCGCACAAGAATATATCTGACTAATAATAATCGTAAAACCTATGTATTGATATCTCTCTGTTAGTGTGTCAAGTGGGTGTAAAGCGGCATAAACACAGCAGTGAAAAGCAGCTAAACCCCATTATAAAAATAAATTACTTTGAAACACCCATGAAACAAAGACAGTGAAAGAGAGAGAAATTCTTACACAATGCGTTCAGGGGCTGTGATGCAACCTGGATTGACCATATCTAGACGCACAGCTGGATGAGACATAAGGGTGGACACTCTTGGGGCTGAGAGGTTTGGTGAGGTTGGGTGAGCAAACGCAGACCCTTTAAAGGAATACTGCGTGGTACCCATCGCATGGGTCCCAAATCTCCAGGTTCAAGGGCATCTTCCTACATCAAAAACATGCATGAGAAACCCAGAAGATGGTACACCGTGTGATGGGGAAAGGTTTCTAAAACGCACCTCATTTCTCATCTCCTTGTGCCCGGGTTCGCCATTCCAGCCGCTTTACTAGCAAGCTCCCTACTTGGAGCATCAGCACCTTTAACCTCCTGTTCCATACAGGTTGCAATTTGTCCTGAGGATAAACGGGAAGACGTGGAACCAACGAGAGACTAGCTCTTGGTGTTGGGACAGGCACAGGTCACTCTATTTTCCCATCAGAAAGAAGAATTAACCACAGGCTCAGCCTGCCCCCCGGAACCAGAACAGGGCCTGAAGCCATTCTGCGATTTTGCGGCCAGCTCCCATAAAAACGAGTTGTAAAATGGAGGTTCAGGGCACTGCAATTCACAAACCTGCAGAGTTATAAATGATAACTCTCGTCCACAAATATATTGAGGGAAGGCAAAGAAGAGGATTTGAAATCAAGGCAGAATTGCAGGAAACAGATTTCAGGAGGTAGATACGAATCGCCTTTAAAGCACATGAAAAGCGGCAAAACGTTGACAATGATGCCCTTGGCCAAAAAGGGCGTATGCGTTTTTTCCTGAATATATTCAGGAAAAAACGCATACGCCCTTTTTGGCCAACCAAGCCACCTGGAAAGGCAAATCAGCGCTACAAAGAAGTCTCGCTTCCCATCGGTCAAAAGGGCCATGCTGAAAAAAGTGTCAAAACCAGAAATGCAGGACAGGCCATGGAGAAATGGGAGCCTTGCTACACTGATGGGCGGGATGTAAATTGCCAAGAGCCACTCTGGAGAAGTGTCCGGTGAGTCCTGAAACATCTGAAAAACACAGCTTAGAGAGCATAGGGCACTTCCACTCATGGGGGTATAAATTGGGAAAATTAAAAATCAGCAAGACACAAGCACCCCAAAGTTTAGGGCTGCTCTGTTGACCAGGACCTCCACTTCATTCCACCTTAAATATCCCAGGAAAGAGAAAAATGGATAAAGAAGTTGTGGTCCTTATGTACAATGGAATATCACTCAGCCAGGAAATCAATGTCGTAAGGTAAGTAGCAGCATGATGAGTGGATTTAGGTACGACGATTCTAAGTGAAATAAGTCACACAGAAAAGGACACTTCTCATAAGGTATCACTGATAGAGGGAATGTAAAAACCGTTACACTTGAACTGAATTACAAAACAGAACAGAGTCACACATGCAGAAAACACACTATGGCTGCTTAACGGGAAAGGTGAGGTGGGGTGATACATAAAACAAGGGTATCAAATTAGCTCAGATACCGTTCCATAAACCCAATATGTAATAGACAAGACCTACTCCTTGCTCAGAGAACTGGACTCAACACGCCCTATTCACCGCACAAGAATATATCTGACTAATAATAATCGTAAAACCTATGTATTGATATCTCTCTGTTAGTGTGTCAAGTGGGTGTAAAGCGGCATAAACACAGCAGTGAAAAGCAGCTAAACCCCATTATAAAAATAAATTACTTTGAAACACCCATGAAACAAACACAGTGAAAGAGAGAGAAATTCTTACACAATGCGTTCAGGGGCTGTGATGCAACCTGGATTGACCATATCTAGACGCACAGCTGGATGAGACATAAGGGTGGACACTCTTGGGGCTGAGAGGTTTGGTGAGGTTGGGTGAGCAAACGCAGACCCTTTAAAGGAATACTGCGTGGTACCCATCGCATGGGTCCCAAATCTCCAGGTTCAAGGGCATCTTCCTACATCAAAAACATGCATGAGAAACCCAGAAGATGGTACACCGTGTGATGGGGAAAGGTTTCTAAAACGCACCTCATTTCTCAACTCCTTGTGCCCGGGTTCGCCATTCCAGCTGCTTTACTAGCAAGCTCCCTACTTGGAGCATCAGCACCTTTAACCTCCTGTTCCATGCAGGTTGCAATTTGTCCTGAGGATAAACGGGAAGACGTGGAACCAACGAGAGACTAGCTCTTGGTGTTGGGACAGGCACAGGTCACTCTATTTTCCCATCAGAAAGAAGAATTAACCACAGGCTCAGCCTGCCCCCCGGAACCAGAACAGGGCCTGAAGCCATTCTGCGATTTTGCGGCCAGCTCCCATAAAAACGAGTTGTAAAATGGAGGTTCAGGGCACTGCAATTCACAAACCTGCAGAGTTATAAATGATAACTCTCGTCCACAAATATATTGAGGGAAGGCAAAGAAGAGGATTTGAAATCAAGGCAGAATTGCAGGAAACAGATTTCAGGAGGTAGATACCAATCGCCTTTAAAGCACATGAAAAGCGGCAAAACGTTGACAATGATGCCCTTGGCCAAAAAGGGCGTATGCGTTTTTTCCTGAATATATTCAGGAAAAAACGCATACGCCCTTTTTGGCCAACCAAGCAACCTGGAAAGGCAAATCAGTGCTACAAAGAAGTCTCGCTTCCCATCGGTCAAAAGGGCCATGCTGAAAAAAGTGTCAAAACCAGAAATGCAGGACAGGCCATGGAGAAATGGGAGCCTTGCTACACTGATGGGCGGGATGTAAATTGCCAAGAGCCACTCCGGAGAAGTGTCCGGTGAGTCCTGAAACATCTGAAAAACACAGCTTAGAGAGCATAGGGCACTTCCACTCATGGGGGTATAAATTGGGAAAATTAAAAATCAGCAAGACACAAGCACCCCAAAGTTTAGGGCTGCTCTGTTGACCAGGACCTCCACTTCATTCCACCTTAAATATCCCAGGAAAGAGAAAAATGGATAAAGAAGTTGTGGTCCTTATGTACAATGGAATATCACTCAGCCAGGAAATCAATGTCGTAAGGTTAGTAGCAGCATGATGAGTGGATTTAGGTACGACGATTCTAAGTGAAATAAGTCACACAGAAAAGGACACTTCTCATAAGGTATCACTGATAGAGGGAATGTAAAAACCGTTACACTTGAACTGAATTACAAAACAGAACAGAGTCACACATGCAGAAAACACACTATGGCTGCTTAACGGGAAAGGTGAGGTGGGGTGATACATAAAACAAGGGTATCAAATTAGCTCAGATACCGTTCCATAAACCCAATATGTAATAGACAAGACCTACTCCTTGCTCAGAGAACTGGACTCAGCACGCCCTATTCACTGCACAAGAATATATCTGACTAATAATAATCGTAAAACCTATGTATTGATATCTCTCTGTTAGTGTGTCAAGTGGGTGTAAAGCGGCATAAACACAGCAGTGAAAAGCAGCTAAACCCCATTATAAAAATAAATTACTTTGAAACACCCATGAAACAAAGACAGTGAAAGAGAGAGAAATTCTTACACAATGCGTTCAGGGGCTGTGATGCAACCTGGATTGACCATATCTAGACGCACAGCTGGATGAGACATAAGGGTGGACACTCTTGGGGCTGAGAGGTTTGGTGATGTTGGGTGAGCAAACGCAGACCCTTTAAAGTAATACTGCGTGGTACCCATCGCATGGGTCCCAAATCTCCAGGTTCAAGGGCATCTTCCTACATCAAAAACATACATGAGAAACCCAGAAGATGGTACACCGTGTGATGGGGAAAGGTTTCTAAAACGCACCTCATTTCTCATCTCCTTGTGCCCGGGTTCGCCATTCCAGCCGCTTTACTAGCAAGCTCCCTACTTGGAGCATCAGCACCTTTAACCTCCTGTTCCATACAGGTTGCAATTTGTCCTGAGGATAAACGGGAAGACGTGGAACCAACGAGAGACTAGCTCTTGGTGTTGGGACAGGCACAGGTCACTCTATTTTCCCATCAGAAAGAAGAATTAACCACAGGCTCAGCCTGCCCCCCGGAACCAGAACAGGGCCTGAAGCCATTCTGCGATTTTGCGGCCAGCTCCCATAAAAACGAGTTGTAAAATGGAGGTTCAGGGCACTGCAATTCACAAACCTGCAGAGTTATTTATGATAACTCTCGTCCACAAATATATTGAGGGAAGGCAAAGAAGAGGATTTGAAATCAAGGCAGAATTGCAGGAAACAGATTTCAGGAGGTAGATTCGAATCGCCTTTAAAGCACATGAAAAGCGGCAAAACGTTGACAATGATGACCTTGGCCAAAAAGGGCGTATGCGTTTTTTCCTGAATATATTCAGGAAAAAACGCTTACGCCCTTTTTGGCCAACCAAGCCACCTGGAAAGGCAAATCAGCAATACAAAGAAGTCTCGCTTCCCATCGGTCAAAAGGGCCATGCTGAAAAAAGTCTCAAAACCAGAAATGCGGGACAGGCCATGGAGAAATGGGAGCCTTGCTACACTGATGGGCGGGATGTAAATTGCCAAGAGCCACTCTGGAGAAGTGTCCGGTGAGTCCTGAAACATCTGAAAAACACAGCTTAGAGAGCATAGGGCACTTCCACTCATGGGGGTATAAATTGGGAAAATTAAAAATCAGCAAGACACAAGCACCCCAAAGTTTAGGGCTGCTCTGTTGACCAGGACCTCCACTTCATTCCACCTTAAATATCCCAGGAAAGAGAAAAATGGATAAAGAAGTTGTGGTCCTTATGTACATTGGAATATCACTCAGCCATGAAATCAATGTCATAAGGCTAATAGCAGCATGATGAGTGGATTTAGGTACGACGATTCTAAGTGAAATAAGTCACACAGAAAAGGACACTTCTCATAAGGTATCACTTATAGAGGGAATGTAAAAACCGTTACACTTGAACTGAATTACAAAACAGAACAGAGTCACACATGCAGAAAACACACTATGGCTGCTTAACGGGAAAGGTGAGGTGGGGTGATACATAAAACAAGGGTATCAAATTAGCTCAGATACCGTTCCATAAACCCAATATGTAATAGACAAGACCTACTCCTTGCTCAGAGAACTGGACTCAACACGCCCTATTCACCGCACAAGAATATATCTGACTAATAATAATCGTAAAACCTATGTATTGATATCTCTCTGTTAGTGTGTCAAGTGGGTGTAAAGCGGCATAAACACAGCAGTGAAAAGCAGCTAAACCCCATTATAAAAATAAATTACTTTGAAACACCCATGAAACAAAGACAGTGAAAGAGAGAGAAATTCTTACACAATGCGTTCAGGGGCTGTGATGCAACCTGGATTGACCATATCTAGACGCACAGCTGGATGAGACATAAGGGTGGACACTCTTGGGGCTGAGAGGTTTGGTGAGGTTGGGTGAGCAAACGCAGACCCTTTAAAGGAATACTGCGTGGTACCCATCGCATGGGTCCCAAATCTCCAGGTTCAAGGGCATCTTCCTACATCAAAAACATGCATGAGAAACCCAGAAGATGGTACACCGTGTGATGGGGAAAGGTTTCTAAAACGCACCTCATTTCTCATCTCCTTGTGCCCGGGTTCGCCATTCCAGCCGCTTTACTAGCAAGCTCCCTACTTGGAGCATCAGCACCTTTAACCTCCTGTTCCATACAGGTTGCAATTTGTCCTGAGGATAAACGGGAAGACGTGGAACCAACGAGAGACTAGCTCTTGGTGTTGGGACAGGCACAGGTCACTCTATTTTCCCATCAGAAAGAAGAATTAACCACAGGCTCAGCCTGCCCCCCGGAACCAGAACAGGGCCTGAAGCCATTCTGCGATTTTGCGGCCAGCTCCCATAAAAACGAGTTGTAAAATGGAGGTTCAGGGCACTGCAATTCACAAACCTGCAGAGTTATAAATGATAACTCTCGTCCACAAATATATTGAGGGAAGGCAAAGAAGAGGATTTGAAATCAAGGCAGAATTGCAGGAAACAGATTTCAGGAGGTAGATACGAATCGCCTTTAAAGCACATGAAAAGCGGCAAAACGTTGACAATGATGCCCTTGGCCAAAAAGGGCGTATGCGTTTTTTCCTGAATATATTCAGGAAAAAACGCATACGCCCTTTTTGGCCAACCAAGCCACCTGGAAAGGCAAATCAGCGCTACAAAGAAGTCTCGCTTCCCATCGGTCAAAAGGGCCATGCTGAAAAAAGTGTCAAAACCAGAAATGCAGGACAGGCCATGGAGAAATGGGAGCCTTGCTACACTGATGGGCGGGATGTAAATTGCCAAGAGCCACTCTGGAGAAGTGTCCGGTGAGTCCTGAAACATCTGAAAAACACAGCTTAGAGAGCATAGGGCACTTCCACTCATGGGGGTATAAATTGGGAAAATTAAAAATCAGCAAGACACAAGCACCCCAAAGTTTAGGGCTGCTCTGTTGACCAGGACCTCCACTTCATTCCACCTTAAATATCCCAGGAAAGAGAAAAATGGATAAAGAAGTTGTGGTCCTTATGTACAATGGAATATCACTCAGCCATGAAATCAATGTCGTAAGGTAAGTAGCAGCATGATGAGTGGATTTAGGTACGACGATTCTAAGTGAAATAAGTCACACAGAAAAGGACACTTCTCATAAGGTATCACTGATAGAGGGAATGTAAAAACCGTTACACTTGAACTGAATTACAAAACAGAACAGAGTCACACATGCAGAAAACACACTATGGCTGCTTAACGGGAAAGGTGAGGTGGGGTGATACATAAAACAAGGGTATCAAATTAGCTCAGATACCGTTCCATAAACCCAATATGTAATAGACAAGACCTACTCCTTGCTCAGAGAACTGGACTCAACACGCCCTATTCACCGCACAAGAATATATCTGACTAATAATAATCGTAAAACCTATGTATTGATATCTCTCTGTTAGTGTGTCAAGTGGGTGTAAAGCGGCATAAACACAGCAGTGAAAAGCAGCTAAACCCCATTATAAAAATAAATTACTTTGAAACACCCATGAAACAAACACAGTGAAAGAGAGAGAAATTCTTACACAATGCGTTCAGGGGCTGTGATGCAACCTGGATTGACCATATCTAGACGCACAGCTGGATGAGACATAAGGGTGGACACTCTTGGGGCTGAGAGGTTTGGTGAGGTTGGGTGAGCAAACGCAGACCCTTTAAAGGAATACTGCGTGGTACCCATCGCATGGGTCCCAAATCTCCAGGTTCAAGGGCATCTTCCTACATCAAAAACATGCATGAGAAACCCAGAAGATGGTACACCGTGTGATGGGGAAAGGTTTCTAAAACGCACCTCATTTCTCAACTCCTTGTGCCCGGGTTCGCCATTCCAGCTGCTTTACTAGCAAGCTCCCTACTTGGAGCATCAGCACCTTTAACCTCCTGTTCCATGCAGGTTGCAATTTGTCCTGAGGATAAACGGGAAGACGTGGAACCAACGAGAGACTAGCTCTTGGTGTTGGGACAGGCACAGGTCACTCTATTTTCCCATCAGAAAGAAGAATTAACCACAGGCTCAGCCTGCCCCCCGGAACCAGAACAGGGCCTGAAGCCATTCTGCGATTTTGCGGCCAGCTCCCATAAAAACGAGTTGTAAAATGGAGGTTCAGGGCACTGCAATTCACAAACCTGCAGAGTTATAAATGATAACTCTCGTCCACAAATATATTGAGGGAAGGCAAAGAAGAGGATTTGAAATCAAGGCAGAATTGCAGGAAACAGATTTCAGGAGGTAGATACCAATCGCCTTTAAAGCACATGAAAAGCGGCAAAACGTTGACAATGATGCCCTTGGCCAAAAAGGGCGTATGCGTTTTTTCCTGAATATATTCAGGAAAAAACGCATACGCCCTTTTTGGCCAACCAAGCAACCTGGAAAGGCAAATCAGTGCTACAAAGAAGTCTCGCTTCCCATCGGTCAAAAGGGCCATGCTGAAAAAAGTGTCAAAACCAGAAATGCAGGACAGGCCATGGAGAAATGGGAGCCTTGCTACACTGATGGGCGGGATGTAAATTGCCAAGAGCCACTCCGGAGAAGTGTCCGGTGAGTCCTGAAACATCTGAAAAACACAGCTTAGAGAGCATAGGGCACTTCCACTCATGGGGGTATAAATTGGGAAAATTAAAAATCAGCAAGACACAAGCACCCCAAAGTTTAGGGCTGCTCTGTTGACCAGGACCTCCACTTCATTCCACCTTAAATATCCCAGGAAAGAGAAAAATGGATAAAGAAGTTGTGGTCCTTATGTACAATGGAATATCACTCAGCCAGGAAATCAATGTCGTAAGGTTAGTAGCAGCATGATGAGTGGATTTAGGTACGACGATTCTAAGTGAAATAAGTCACACAGAAAAGGACACTTCTCATAAGGTATCACTGATAGAGGGAATGTAAAAACCGTTACACTTGAACTGAATTACAAAACAGAACAGAGTCACACATGCAGAAAACACACTATGGCTGCTTAACGGGAAAGGTGAGGTGGGGTGATACATAAAACAAGGGTATCAAATTAGCTCAGATACCGTTCCATAAACCCAATATGTAATAGACAAGACCTACTCCTTGCTCAGAGAACTGGACTCAGCACGCCCTATTCACTGCACAAGAATATATCTGACTAATAATAATCGTAAAACCTATGTATTGATATCTCTCTGTTAGTGTGTCAAGTGGGTGTAAAGCGGCATAAACACAGCAGTGAAAAGCAGCTAAACCCCATTATAAAAATAAATTACTTTGAAACACCCATGAAACAAAGACAGTGAAAGAGAGAGAAATTCTTACACAATGCGTTCAGGGGCTGTGATGCAACCTGGATTGACCATATCTAGACGCACAGCTGGATGAGACATAAGGGTGGACACTCTTGGGGCTGAGAGGTTTGGTGATGTTGGGTGAGCAAACGCAGACCCTTTAAAGTAATACTGCGTGGTACCCATCGCATGGGTCCCAAATCTCCAGGTTCAAGGGCATCTTCCTACATCAAAAACATACATGAGAAACCCAGAAGATGGTACACCGTGTGATGGGGAAAGGTTTCTAAAACGCACCTCATTTCTCATCTCCTTGTGCCCGGGTTCGCCATTCCAGCCGCTTTACTAGCAAGCTCCCTACTTGGAGCATCAGCACCTTTAACCTCCTGTTCCATACAGGTTGCAATTTGTCCTGAGGATAAACGGGAAGACGTGGAACCAACGAGAGACTAGCTCTTGGTGTTGGGACAGGCACAGGTCACTCTATTTTCCCATCAGAAAGAAGAATTAACCACAGGCTCAGCCTGCCCCCCGGAAGCAGAACAGGGCCTGAAGCCATTCTGCGATTTTGCGGCCAGCTCCCATAAAAACGAGTTGTAAAATGGAGGTTCAGGGCACTGCAATTCACAAACCTGCAGAGTTATTTATGATAACTCTCGTCCACAAATATATTGAGGGAAGGCAAAGAAGAGGATTTGAAATCAAGGCAGAATTGCAGGAAACAGATTTCAGGAGGTAGATTCGAATCGCCTTTAAAGCACATGAAAAGCGGCAAAACGTTGACAATGATGACCTTGGCCAAAAAGGGCGTATGCGTTTTTTCCTGAATATATTCAGGAAAAAACGCTTACGCCCTTTTTGGCCAACCAAGCCACCTGGAAAGGCAAATCAGCAATACAAAGAAGTCTCGCTTCCCATCGGTCAAAAGGGCCATGCTGAAAAAAGTCTCAAAACCAGAAATGCGGGACAGGCCATGGAGAAATGGGAGCCTTGCTACACTGATGGGCGGGATGTAAATTGCCAAGAGCCACTCTGGAGAAGTGTCCGGTGAGTCCTGAAACATCTGAAAAACACAGCTTAGAGAGCATAGGGCACTTCCACTCATGGGGGTATAAATTGGGAAAATTAAAAATCAGCAAGACACAAGCACCCCAAAGTTTAGGGCTGCTCTGTTGACCAGGACCTCCACTTCATTCCACCTTAAATATCCCAGGAAAGAGAAAAATGGATAAAGAAGTTGTGGTCCTTATGTACATTGGAATATCACTCAGCCATGAAATCAATGTCATAAGGCTAATAGCAGCATGATGAGTGGATTTAGGTACGACGATTCTAAGTGAAATAAGTCACACAGAAAAGGACACTTCTCATAAGGTATCACTTATAGAGGGAATGTAAAAACCGTTACACTTGAACTGAATTACAAAACAGAACAGAGTCACACATGCAGAAAACACACTATGGCTGCTTAACGGGAAAGGTGAGGTGGGGTGATACATAAAACAAGGGTATCAAATTAGCTCAGATACCGTTCCATAAACCCAATATGTAATAGACAAGACCTACTCCTTGCTCAGAGAACTGGACTCAACACGCCCTATTCACCGCACAAGAATATATCTGACTAATAATAATCGTAAAACCTATGTATTGATATCTCTCTGTTAGTGTGTCAAGTGGGTGTAAAGCGGCATAAACACAGCAGTGAAAAGCAGCTAAACCCCATTATAAAAATAAATTACTTTGAAACACCCATGAAACAAAGACAGTGAAAGAGAGAGAAATTCTTACACAATGCGTTCAGGGGCTGTGATGCAACCTGGATTGACCATATCTAGACGCACAGCTGGATGAGACATAAGGGTGGACACTCTTGGGGCTGAGAGGTTTGGTGAGGTTGGGTGAGCAAACGCAGACCCTTTAAAGGAATACTGCGTGGTACCCATCGCATGGGTCCCAAATCTCCAGGTTCAAGGGCATCTTCCTACATCAAAAACATGCATGAGAAACCCAGAAGATGGTACACCGTGTGATGGGGAAAGGTTTCTAAAACGCACCTCATTTCTCATCTCCTTGTGCCCGGGTTCGCCATTCCAGCCGCTTTACTAGCAAGCTCCCTACTTGGAGCATCAGCACCTTTAACCTCCTGTTCCATACAGGTTGCAATTTGTCCTGAGGATAAACGGGAAGACGTGGAACCAACGAGAGACTAGCTCTTGGTGTTGGGACAGGCACAGGTCACTCTATTTTCCCATCAGAAAGAAGAATTAACCACAGGCTCAGCCTGCCCCCCGGAACCAGAACAGGGCCTGAAGCCATTCTGCGATTTTGCGGCCAGCTCCCATAAAAACGAGTTGTAAAATGGAGGTTCAGGGCACTGCAATTCACAAACCTGCAGAGTTATAAATGATAACTCTCGTCCACAAATATATTGAGGGAAGGCAAAGAAGAGGATTTGAAATCAAGGCAGAATTGCAGGAAACAGATTTCAGGAGGTAGATACCAATCGCCTTTAAAGCACATGAAAAGCGGCAAAACGTTGACAATGATGCCCTTGGCCAAAAAGGGCGTATGCGTTTTTTCCTGAATATATTCAGGAAAAAACGCATACGCCCTTTTTGGCCAACCAAGCCACCTGGAAAGGCAAATCAGCGCTACAAAGAAGTCTCGCTTCCCATCGGTCAAAAGGGCCATGCTGAAAAAAGTGTCAAAACCAGAAATGCAGGACAGGCCATGGAGAAATGGGAGCCTTGCTACACTGATGGGCGGGATGTAAATTGCCAAGAGCCACTCTGGAGAAGTGTCCGGTGAGTCCTGAAACATCTGAAAAACACAGCTTAGAGAGCATAGGGCACTTCCACTCATGGGGGTATAAATTGGGAAAATTAAAAATCAGCAAGACACAAGCACCCCAAAGTTTAGGGCTGCTCTGTTGACCAGGACCTCCACTTCATTCCACCTTAAATATCCCAGGAAAGAGAAAAATGGATAAAGAAGTTGTGGTCCTTATGTACATTGGAATATCACTCAGCCAGGAAATCAATGTCGTAAGGTTAGTAGCAGCATGATGAGTGGATTTAGGTACGACGATTCTAAGTGAAATAAGTCACACAGAAAAGGACACTTCTCATAAGGTATCACTGATAGAGGGAATGTAAAAACCGTTACACTTGAACTGAATTACAAAACAGAACAGAGTCACACATGCAGAAAACACACTATGGCTGCTTAACGGGAAAGGTGAGGTGGGGTGATACATAAAACAAGGGTATCAAATTAGCTCAGATACCGTTCCATAAACCCAATATGTAATAGACAAGACCTACTCCTTGCTCAGAGAACTGGACTCAACACGCCCTATTCACCGCACAAGAATATATCTGACTAATAATAATCGTAAAACCTATGTATTGATATCTCTCTGTTAGTGTGTCAAGTGGGTGTAAAGCGGCATAAACACAGCAGTGAAAAGCAGCTAAACCCCATTATAAAAATAAATTACTTTGAAACACCCATGAAACAAAGACAGTGAAAGAGAGAGAAATTCTTACACAATGCGTTCAGGGGCTGTGATGCAACCTGGATTGACCATATCTAGACGCACAGCTGGATGAGACATAAGGGTGGACACTCTTGGGGCTGAGAGGTTTGGTGAGGTTGGGTGAGCAAACGCAGACCCTTTAAAGGAATACTGCGTGGTACCCATCGCATGGGTCCCAAATCTCCAGGTTCAAGGGCATCTTCCTACATCAAAAACATGCATGAGAAACCCAGAAGATGGTACACCGTGTGATGGGGAAAGGTTTCTAAAACGCACCTCATTTCTCATCTCCTTGTGCCCGGGTTCGCCATTCCAGCCGCTTTACTAGCAAGCTCCCTACTTGGAGCATCAGCACCTTTAACCTCCTGTTCCATACAGGTTGCAATTTGTCCTGAGGATAAACGGGAAGACGTGGAACCAACGAGAGACTAGCTCTTGGTGTTGGGACAGGCACAGGTCACTCTATTTTCCCATCAGAAAGAAGAATTAACCACAGGCTCAGCCTGCCCCCCGGAACCAGAACAGGGCCTGAAGCCATTCTGCGATTTTGCGGCCAGCTCCCATAAAAACGAGTTGTAAAATGGAGGTTCAGGGCACTGCAATTCACAAACCTGCAGAGTTATAAATGATAACTCTCGTCCACAAATATATTGAGGGAAGGCAAAGAAGAGGATTTGAAATCAAGGCAGAATTGCAGGAAACAGATTTCAGGAGGTAGATACGAATCGCCTTTAAAGCACATGAAAAGCGGCAAAACGTTGACAATGATGCCCTTGGCCAAAAAGGGCGTATGCGTTTTTTCCTGAATATATTCAGGAAAAAACGCATACGCCCTTTTTGGCCAACCAAGCCACCTGGAAAGGCAAATCAGCGCTACAAAGAAGTCTCGCTTCCCATCGGTCAAAAGGGCCATGCTGAAAAAAGTGTCAAAACCAGAAATGCAGGACAGGCCATGGAGAAATGGGAGCCTTGCTACACTGATGGGCGGGATGTAAATTGCCAAGAGCCACTCTGGAGAAGTGTCCGGTGAGTCCTGAAACATCTGAAAAACACAGCTTAGAGAGCATAGGGCACTTCCACTCATGGGGGTATAAATTGGGAAAATTAAAAATCAGCAAGACACAAGCACCCCAAAGTTTAGGGCTGCTCTGTTGACCAGGACCTCCACTTCATTCCACCTTAAATATCCCAGGAAAGAGAAAAATGGATAAAGAAGTTGTGGTCCTTATGTACAATGGAATATCACTCAGCCATGAAATCAATGTCGTAAGGTAAGTAGCAGCATGATGAGTGGATTTAGGTACGACGATTCTAAGTGAAATAAGTCACACAGAAAAGGACACTTCTCATAAGGTATCACTGATAGAGGGAATGTAAAAACCGTTACACTTGAACTGAATTACAAAACAGAACAGAGTCACACATGCAGAAAACACACT
The DNA here is from genome assembly GCF_965194805.1 of Balaenoptera borealis. Lineage (NCBI taxonomy): Eukaryota > Metazoa > Chordata > Mammalia > Artiodactyla > Balaenopteridae > Balaenoptera > Balaenoptera borealis. The sequence goes on from NW_028122948.1 coordinate 25,890, forward strand.
ATGGCTGCTTAACGGGAAAGGTGAGGTGGGGTGATACATAAAACAAGGGTATCAAATTAGCTCAGATACCGTTCCATAAACCCAATATGTAATAGACAAGACCTACTCCTTGCTCAGAGAACTGGACTCAACACGCCCTATTCACCGCACAAGAATATATCTGACTAATAATAATCGTAAAACCTATGTATTGATATCTCTCTGTTAGTGTGTCAAGTGGGTGTAAAGCGGCATAAACACAGCAGTGAAAAGCAGCTAAACCCCATTATAAAAATAAATTACTTTGAAACACCCATGAAACAAACACAGTGAAAGAGAGAGAAATTCTTACACAATGCGTTCAGGGGCTGTGATGCAACCTGGATTGACCATATCTAGACGCACAGCTGGATGAGACATAAGGGTGGACACTCTTGGGGCTGAGAGGTTTGGTGAGGTTGGGTGAGCAAACGCAGACCCTTTAAAGGAATACTGCGTGGTACCCATCGCATGGGTCCCAAATCTCCAGGTTCAAGGGCATCTTCCTACATCAAAAACATGCATGAGAAACCCAGAAGATGGTACACCGTGTGATGGGGAAAGGTTTCTAAAACGCACCTCATTTCTCAACTCCTTGTGCCCGGGTTCGCCATTCCAGCTGCTTTACTAGCAAGCTCCCTACTTGGAGCATCAGCACCTTTAACCTCCTGTTCCATGCAGGTTGCAATTTGTCCTGAGGATAAACGGGAAGACGTGGAACCAACGAGAGACTAGCTCTTGGTGTTGGGACAGGCACAGGTCACTCTATTTTCCCATCAGAAAGAAGAATTAACCACAGGCTCAGCCTGCCCCCCGGAACCAGAACAGGGCCTGAAGCCATTCTGCGATTTTGCGGCCAGCTCCCATAAAAACGAGTTGTAAAATGGAGGTTCAGGGCACTGCAATTCACAAACCTGCAGAGTTATAAATGATAACTCTCGTCCACAAATATATTGAGGGAAGGCAAAGAAGAGGATTTGAAATCAAGGCAGAATTGCAGGAAACAGATTTCAGGAGGTAGATACCAATCGCCTTTAAAGCACATGAAAAGCGGCAAAACGTTGACAATGATGCCCTTGGCCAAAAAGGGCGTATGCGTTTTTTCCTGAATATATTCAGGAAAAAACGCATACGCCCTTTTTGGCCAACCAAGCAACCTGGAAAGGCAAATCAGTGCTACAAAGAAGTCTCGCTTCCCATCGGTCAAAAGGGCCATGCTGAAAAAAGTGTCAAAACCAGAAATGCAGGACAGGCCATGGAGAAATGGGAGCCTTGCTACACTGATGGGCGGGATGTAAATTGCCAAGAGCCACTCCGGAGAAGTGTCCGGTGAGTCCTGAAACATCTGAAAAACACAGCTTAGAGAGCATAGGGCACTTCCACTCATGGGGGTATAAATTGGGAAAATTAAAAATCAGCAAGACACAAGCACCCCAAAGTTTAGGGCTGCTCTGTTGACCAGGACCTCCACTTCATTCCACCTTAAATATCCCAGGAAAGAGAAAAATGGATAAAGAAGTTGTGGTCCTTATGTACAATGGAATATCACTCAGCCAGGAAATCAATGTCGTAAGGTTAGTAGCAGCATGATGAGTGGATTTAGGTACGACGATTCTAAGTGAAATAAGTCACACAGAAAAGGACACTTCTCATAAGGTATCACTGATAGAGGGAATGTAAAAACCGTTACACTTGAACTGAATTACAAAACAGAACAGAGTCACACATGCAGAAAACACACTATGGCTGCTTAACGGGAAAGGTGAGGTGGGGTGATACATAAAACAAGGGTATCAAATTAGCTCAGATACCGTTCCATAAACCCAATATGTAATAGACAAGACCTACTCCTTGCTCAGAGAACTGGACTCAGCACGCCCTATTCACTGCACAAGAATATATCTGACTAATAATAATCGTAAAACCTATGTATTGATATCTCTCTGTTAGTGTGTCAAGTGGGTGTAAAGCGGCATAAACACAGCAGTGAAAAGCAGCTAAACCCCATTATAAAAATAAATTACTTTGAAACACCCATGAAACAAAGACAGTGAAAGAGAGAGAAATTCTTACACAATGCGTTCAGGGGCTGTGATGCAACCTGGATTGACCATATCTAGACGCACAGCTGGATGAGACATAAGGGTGGACACTCTTGGGGCTGAGAGGTTTGGTGATGTTGGGTGAGCAAACGCAGACCCTTTAAAGTAATACTGCGTGGTACCCATCGCATGGGTCCCAAATCTCCAGGTTCAAGGGCATCTTCCTACATCAAAAACATACATGAGAAACCCAGAAGATGGTACACCGTGTGATGGGGAAAGGTTTCTAAAACGCACCTCATTTCTCATCTCCTTGTGCCCGGGTTCGCCATTCCAGCCGCTTTACTAGCAAGCTCCCTACTTGGAGCATCAGCACCTTTAACCTCCTGTTCCATACAGGTTGCAATTTGTCCTGAGGATAAACGGGAAGACGTGGAACCAACGAGAGACTAGCTCTTGGTGTTGGGACAGGCACAGGTCACTCTATTTTCCCATCAGAAAGAAGAATTAACCACAGGCTCAGCCTGCCCCCCGGAAGCAGAACAGGGCCTGAAGCCATTCTGCGATTTTGCGGCCAGCTCCCATAAAAACGAGTTGTAAAATGGAGGTTCAGGGCACTGCAATTCACAAACCTGCAGAGTTATTTATGATAACTCTCGTCCACAAATATATTGAGGGAAGGCAAAGAAGAGGATTTGAAATCAAGGCAGAATTGCAGGAAACAGATTTCAGGAGGTAGATTCGAATCGCCTTTAAAGCACATGAAAAGCGGCAAAACGTTGACAATGATGACCTTGGCCAAAAAGGGCGTATGCGTTTTTTCCTGAATATATTCAGGAAAAAACGCTTACGCCCTTTTTGGCCAACCAAGCCACCTGGAAAGGCAAATCAGCAATACAAAGAAGTCTCGCTTCCCATCGGTCAAAAGGGCCATGCTGAAAAAAGTCTCAAAACCAGAAATGTGGGACAGGCCATGGAGAAATGGGAGCCTTGCTACACTGATGGGCGGGATGTAAATTGCCAAGAGCCACTCTGGAGAAGTGTCCGGTGAGTCCTGAAACATCTGAAAAACACAGCTTAGAGAGCATAGGGCACTTCCACTCATGGGGGTATAAATTGGGAAAATTAAAAATCAGCAAGACACAAGCACCCCAAAGTTTAGGGCTGCTCTGTTGACCAGGACCTCCACTTCATTCCACCTTAAATATCCCAGGAAAGAGAAAAATGGATAAAGAAGTTGTGGTCCTTATGTACATTGGAATATCACTCAGCCATGAAATCAATGTCATAAGGCTAATAGCAGCATGATGAGTGGATTTAGGTACGACGATTCTAAGTGAAATAAGTCACACAGAAAAGGACACTTCTCATAAGGTATCACTTATAGAGGGAATGTAAAAACCGTTACACTTGAACTGAATTACAAAACAGAACAGAGTCACACATGCAGAAAACACACTATGGCTGCTTAACGGGAAAGGTGAGGTGGGGTGATACATAAAACAAGGGTATCAAATTAGCTCAGATACCGTTCCATAAACCCAATATGTAATAGACAAGACCTACTCCTTGCTCAGAGAACTGGACTCAACACGCCCTATTCACCGCACAAGAATATATCTGACTAATAATAATCGTAAAACCTATGTATTGATATCTCTCTGTTAGTGTGTCAAGTGGGTGTAAAGCGGCATAAACACAGCAGTGAAAAGCAGCTAAACCCCATTATAAAAATAAATTACTTTGAAACACCCATGAAACAAAGACAGTGAAAGAGAGAGAAATTCTTACACAATGCGTTCAGGGGCTGTGATGCAACCTGGATTGACCATATCTAGACGCACAGCTGGATGAGACATAAGGGTGGACACTCTTGGGGCTGAGAGGTTTGGTGAGGTTGGGTGAGCAAACGCAGACCCTTTAAAGGAATACTGCGTGGTACCCATCGCATGGGTCCCAAATCTCCAGGTTCAAGGGCATCTTCCTACATCAAAAACATGCATGAGAAACCCAGAAGATGGTACACCGTGTGATGGGGAAAGGTTTCTAAAACGCACCTCATTTCTCATCTCCTTGTGCCCGGGTTCGCCATTCCAGCCGCTTTACTAGCAAGCTCCCTACTTGGAGCATCAGCACCTTTAACCTCCTGTTCCATACAGGTTGCAATTTGTCCTGAGGATAAACGGGAAGACGTGGAACCAACGAGAGACTAGCTCTTGGTGTTGGGACAGGCACAGGTCACTCTATTTTCCCATCAGAAAGAAGAATTAACCACAGGCTCAGCCTGCCCCCCGGAACCAGAACAGGGCCTGAAGCCATTCTGCGATTTTGCGGCCAGCTCCCATAAAAACGAGTTGTAAAATGGAGGTTCAGGGCACTGCAATTCACAAACCTGCAGAGTTATAAATGATAACTCTCGTCCACAAATATATTGAGGGAAGGCAAAGAAGAGGATTTGAAATCAAGGCAGAATTGCAGGAAACAGATTTCAGGAGGTAGATACCAATCGCCTTTAAAGCACATGAAAAGCGGCAAAACGTTGACAATGATGCCCTTGGCCAAAAAGGGCGTATGCGTTTTTTCCTGAATATATTCAGGAAAAAACGCATACGCCCTTTTTGGCCAACCAAGCCACCTGGAAAGGCAAATCAGCGCTACAAAGAAGTCTCGCTTCCCATCGGTCAAAAGGGCCATGCTGAAAAAAGTGTCAAAACCAGAAATGCAGGACAGGCCATGGAGAAATGGGAGCCTTGCTACACTGATGGGCGGGATGTAAATTGCCAAGAGCCACTCTGGAGAAGTGTCCGGTGAGTCCTGAAACATCTGAAAAACACAGCTTAGAGAGCATAGGGCACTTCCACTCATGGGGGTATAAATTGGGAAAATTAAAAATCAGCAAGACACAAGCACCCCAAAGTTTAGGGCTGCTCTGTTGACCAGGACCTCCACTTCATTCCACCTTAAATATCCCAGGAAAGAGAAAAATGGATAAAGAAGTTGTGGTCCTTATGTACAATGGAATATCACTCAGCCAGGAAATCAATGTCGTAAGGTTAGTAGCAGCATGATGAGTGGATTTAGGTACGACGATTCTAAGTGAAATAAGTCACACAGAAAAGGACACTTCTCATAAGGTATCACTGATAGAGGGAATGTAAAAACCGTTACACTTGAACTGAATTACAAAACAGAACAGAGTCACACATGCAGAAAACACACTATGGCTGCTTAACGGGAAAGGTGAGGTGGGGTGATACATAAAACAAGGGTATCAAATTAGCTCAGATACCGTTCCATAAACCCAATATGTAATAGACAAGACCTACTCCTTGCTCAGAGAACTGGACTCAGCACGCCCTATTCACTGCACAAGAATATATCTGACTAATAATAATCGTAAAACCTATGTATTGATATCTCTCTGTTAGTGTGTCAAGTGGGTGTAAAGCGGCATAAACACAGCAGTGAAAAGCAGCTAAACCCCATTATAAAAATAAATTACTTTGAAACACCCATGAAACAAAGACAGTGAAAGAGAGAGAAATTCTTACACAATGCGTTCAGGGGCTGTGATGCAACCTGGATTGACCATATCTAGACGCACAGCTGGATGAGACATAAGGGTGGACACTCTTGGGGCTGAGAGGTTTGGTGATGTTGGGTGAGCAAACGCAGACCCTTTAAAGTAATACTGCGTGGTACCCATCGCATGGGTCCCAAATCTCCAGGTTCAAGGGCATCTTCCTACATCAAAAACATACATGAGAAACCCAGAAGATGGTACACCGTGTGATGGGGAAAGGTTTCTAAAACGCACCTCATTTCTCATCTCCTTGTGCCCGGGTTCGCCATTCCAGCCGCTTTACTAGCAAGCTCCCTACTTGGAGCATCAGCACCTTTAACCTCCTGTTCCATACAGGTTGCAATTTGTCCTGAGGATAAACGGGAAGACGTGGAACCAACGAGAGACTAGCTCTTGGTGTTGGGACAGGCACAGGTCACTCTATTTTCCCATCAGAAAGAAGAATTAACCACAGGCTCAGCCTGCCCCCCGGAAGCAGAACAGGGCCTGAAGCCATTCTGCGATTTTGCGGCCAGCTCCCATAAAAACGAGTTGTAAAATGGAGGTTCAGGGCACTGCAATTCACAAACCTGCAGAGTTATTTATGATAACTCTCGTCCACAAATATATTGAGGGAAGGCAAAGAAGAGGATTTGAAATCAAGGCAGAATTGCAGGAAACAGATTTCAGGAGGTAGATTCGAATCGCCTTTAAAGCACATGAAAAGCGGCAAAACGTTGACAATGATGACCTTGGCCAAAAAGGGCGTATGCGTTTTTTCCTGAATATATTCAGGAAAAAACGCTTACGCCCTTTTTGGCCAACCAAGCCACCTGGAAAGGCAAATCAGCAATACAAAGAAGTCTCGCTTCCCATCGGTCAAAAGGGCCATGCTGAAAAAAGTCTCAAAACCAGAAATGTGGGACAGGCCATGGAGAAATGGGAGCCTTGCTACACTGATGGGCGGGATGTAAATTGCCAAGAGCCACTCTGGAGAAGTGTCCGGTGAGTCCTGAAACATCTGAAAAACACAGCTTAGAGAGCATAGGGCACTTCCACTCATGGGGGTATAAATTGGGAAAATTAAAAATCAGCAAGACACAAGCACCCCAAAGTTTAGGGCTGCTCTGTTGACCAGGACCTCCACTTCATTCCACCTTAAATATCCCAGGAAAGAGAAAAATGGATAAAGAAGTTGTGGTCCTTATGTACATTGGAATATCACTCAGCCATGAAATCAATGTCATAAGGCTAATAGCAGCATGATGAGTGGATTTAGGTACGACGATTCTAAGTGAAATAAGTCACACAGAAAAGGACACTTCTCATAAGGTATCACTTATAGAGGGAATGTAAAAACCGTTACACTTGAACTGAATTACAAAACAGAACAGAGTCACACATGCAGAAAACACACTATGGCTGCTTAACGGGAAAGGTGAGGTGGGGTGATACATAAAACAAGGGTATCAAATTAGCTCAGATACCGTTCCATAAACCCAATATGTAATAGACAAGACCTACTCCTTGCTCAGAGAACTGGACTCAACACGCCCTATTCACCGCACAAGAATATATCTGACTAATAATAATCGTAAAACCTATGTATTGATATCTCTCTGTTAGTGTGTCAAGTGGGTGTAAAGCGGCATAAACACAGCAGTGAAAAGCAGCTAAACCCCATTATAAAAATAAATTACTTTGAAACACCCATGAAACAAAGACAGTGAAAGAGAGAGAAATTCTTACACAATGCGTTCAGGGGCTGTGATGCAACCTGGATTGACCATATCTAGACGCACAGCTGGATGAGACATAAGGGTGGACACTCTTGGGGCTGAGAGGTTTGGTGAGGTTGGGTGAGCAAACGCAGACCCTTTAAAGGAATACTGCGTGGTACCCATCGCATGGGTCCCAAATCTCCAGGTTCAAGGGCATCTTCCTACATCAAAAACATGCATGAGAAACCCAGAAGATGGTACACCGTGTGATGGGGAAAGGTTTCTAAAACGCACCTCATTTCTCATCTCCTTGTGCCCGGGTTCGCCATTCCAGCCGCTTTACTAGCAAGCTCCCTACTTGGAGCATCAGCACCTTTAACCTCCTGTTCCATACAGGTTGCAATTTGTCCTGAGGATAAACGGGAAGACGTGGAACCAACGAGAGACTAGCTCTTGGTGTTGGGACAGGCACAGGTCACTCTATTTTCCCATCAGAAAGAAGAATTAACCACAGGCTCAGCCTGCCCCCCGGAACCAGAACAGGGCCTGAAGCCATTCTGCGATTTTGCGGCCAGCTCCCATAAAAACGAGTTGTAAAATGGAGGTTCAGGGCACTGCAATTCACAAACCTGCAGAGTTATAAATGATAACTCTCGTCCACAAATATATTGAGGGAAGGCAAAGAAGAGGATTTGAAATCAAGGCAGAATTGCAGGAAACAGATTTCAGGAGGTAGATACCAATCGCCTTTAAAGCACATGAAAAGCGGCAAAACGTTGACAATGATGCCCTTGGCCAAAAAGGGCGTATGCGTTTTTTCCTGAATATATTCAGGAAAAAACGCATACGCCCTTTTTGGCCAACCAAGCCACCTGGAAAGGCAAATCAGCGCTACAAAGAAGTCTCGCTTCCCATCGGTCAAAAGGGCCATGCTGAAAAAAGTGTCAAAACCAGAAATGCAGGACAGGCCATGGAGAAATGGGAGCCTTGCTACACTGATGGGCGGGATGTAAATTGCCAAGAGCCACTCTGGAGAAGTGTCCGGTGAGTCCTGAAACATCTGAAAAACACAGCTTAGAGAGCATAGGGCACTTCCACTCATGGGGGTATAAATTGGGAAAATTAAAAATCAGCAAGACACAAGCACCCCAAAGTTTAGGGCTGCTCTGTTGACCAGGACCTCCACTTCATTCCACCTTAAATATCCCAGGAAAGAGAAAAATGGATAAAGAAGTTGTGGTCCTTATGTACATTGGAATATCACTCAGCCAGGAAATCAATGTCGTAAGGTTAGTAGCAGCATGATGAGTGGATTTAGGTACGACGATTCTAAGTGAAATAAGTCACACAGAAAAGGACACTTCTCATAAGGTATCACTGATAGAGGGAATGTAAAAACCGTTACACTTGAACTGAATTACAAAACAGAACAGAGTCACACATGCAGAAAACACACTATGGCTGCTTAACGGGAAAGGTGAGGTGGGGTGATACATAAAACAAGGGTATCAAATTAGCTCAGATACCGTTCCATAAACCCAATATGTAATAGACAAGACCTACTCCTTGCTCAGAGAACTGGACTCAACACGCCCTATTCACCGCACAAGAATATATCTGACTAATAATAATCGTAAAACCTATGTATTGATATCTCTCTGTTAGTGTGTCAAGTGGGTGTAAAGCGGCATAAACACAGCAGTGAAAAGCAGCTAAACCCCATTATAAAAATAAATTACTTTGAAACACCCATGAAACAAAGACAGTGAAAGAGAGAGAAATTCTTACACAATGCGTTCAGGGGCTGTGATGCAACCTGGATTGACCATATCTAGACGCACAGCTGGATGAGACATAAGGGTGGACACTCTTGGGGCTGAGAGGTTTGGTGAGGTTGGGTGAGCAAACGCAGACCCTTTAAAGGAATACTGCGTGGTACCCATCGCATGGGTCCCAAATCTCCAGGTTCAAGGGCATCTTCCTACATCAAAAACATGCATGAGAAACCCAGAAGATGGTACACCGTGTGATGGGGAAAGGTTTCTAAAACGCACCTCATTTCTCATCTCCTTGTGCCCGGGTTCGCCATTCCAGCCGCTTTACTAGCAAGCTCCCTACTTGGAGCATCAGCACCTTTAACCTCCTGTTCCATACAGGTTGCAATTTGTCCTGAGGATAAACGGGAAGACGTGGAACCAACGAGAGACTAGCTCTTGGTGTTGGGACAGGCACAGGTCACTCTATTTTCCCATCAGAAAGAAGAATTAACCACAGGCTCAGCCTGCCCCCCGGAACCAGAACAGGGCCTGAAGCCATTCTGCGATTTTGCGGCCAGCTCCCATAAAAACGAGTTGTAAAATGGAGGTTCAGGGCACTGCAATTCACAAACCTGCAGAGTTATAAATGATAACTCTCGTCCACAAATATATTGAGGGAAGGCAAAGAAGAGGATTTGAAATCAAGGCAGAATTGCAGGAAACAGATTTCAGGAGGTAGATACGAATCGCCTTTAAAGCACATGAAAAGCGGCAAAACGTTGACAATGATGCCCTTGGCCAAAAAGGGCGTATGCGTTTTTTCCTGAATATATTCAGGAAAAAACGCATACGCCCTTTTTGGCCAACCAAGCCACCTGGAAAGGCAAATCAGCGCTACAAAGAAGTCTCGCTTCCCATCGGTCAAAAGGGCCATGCTGAAAAAAGTGTCAAAACCAGAAATGCAGGACAGGCCATGGAGAAATGGGAGCCTTGCTACACTGATGGGCGGGATGTAAATTGCCAAGAGCCACTCCGGAGAAGTGTCCGGTGAGTCCTGAAACATCTGAAAAACACAGCTTAGAGAGCATAGGGCACTTCCACTCATGGGGGTATAAATTGGGAAAATTAAAAATCAGCAAGACACAAGCACCCCAAAGTTTAGGGCTGCTCTGTTGACCAGGACCTCCACTTCATTCCACCTTAAATATCCCAGGAAAGAGAAAAATGGATAAAGAAGTTGTGGTCCTTATGTACATTGGAATATCACTCAGCCAGGAAATCAATGTCGTAAGGTTAGTAGCAGCATGATGAGTGGATTTAGGTACGACGATTCTAAGTGAAATAAGTCACACAGAAAAGGACACTTCTCATAAGGTATCACTGATAGAGGGAATGTAAAAACCGTTACACTTGAACTGAATTACAAAACAGAACAGAGTCACACATGCAGAAAACACACTATGGCTGCTTAACGGGAAAGGTGAGGTGGGGTGATACATAAAACAAGGGTATCAAATTAGCTCAGATACCGTTCCATAAACCCAATATGTAATAGACAAGACCTACTCCTTGCTCAGAGAACTGGACTCAACACGCCCTATTCACCGCACAAGAATATATCTGACTAATAATAATCGTAAAACCTATGTATTGATATCTCTCTGTTAGTGTGTCAAGTGGGTGTAAAGCGGCATAAACACAGCAGTGAAAAGCAGCTAAACCCCATTATAAAAATAAATTACTTTGAAACACCCATGAAACAAAGACAGTGAAAGAGAGAGAAATTCTTACACAATGCGTTCAGGGGCTGTGATGCAACCTGGATTGACCATATCTAGACGCACAGCTGGATGAGACATAAGGGTGGACACTCTTGGGGCTGAGAGGTTTGGTGAGGTTGGGTGAGCAAACGCAGACCCTTTAAAGGAATACTGCGTGGTACCCATCGCATGGGTCCCAAATCTCCAGGTTCAAGGGCATCTTCCTACATCAAAAACATGCATGAGAAACCCAGAAGATGGTACACCGTGTGATGGGGAAAGGTTTCTAAAACGCACCTCATTTCTCATCTCCTTGTGCCCGGGTTCGCCATTCCAGCCGCTTTACTAGCAAGCTCCCTACTTGGAGCATCAGCACCTTTAACCTCCTGTTCCATACAGGTTGCAATTTGTCCTGAGGATAAACGGGAAGACGTGGAACCAACGAGAGACTAGCTCTTGGTGTTGGGACAGGCACAGGTCACTCTATTTTCCCATCAGAAAGAAGAATTAACCACAGGCTCAGCCTGCCCCCCGGAACCAGAACAGGGCCTGAAGCCATTCTGCGATTTTGCGGCCAGCTCCCATAAAAACGAGTTGTAAAATGGAGGTACAGGGCACTGCAATTCACAAACCTGCAGAGTTATAAATGATAACTCTCGTCCACAAATATATTGAGGGAAGGCAAAGAAGAGGATTTGAAATCAAGGCAGAATTGCAGGAAACAGATTTCAGGAGGTAGATACCAATCGCCTTTAAAGCACATGAAAAGCGGCAAAACGTTGACAATGATGCCCTTGGCCAAAAAGGGCGTATGCGTTTTTTCCTGAATATATTCAGGAAAAAACGCATACGCCCTTTTTGGCCAACCAAGCCACCTGGAAAGGCAAATCAGCGCTACAAAGAAGTCTCGCTTCCCATCGGTCAAAAGGGCCATGCTGAAAAAAGTGTCAAAACCAGAAATGCAGGACAGGCCATGGAGAAATGGGAGCCTTGCTACACTGATGGGCGGGATGTAAATTGCCAAGAGCCACTCTGGAGAAGTGTCCGGTGAGTCCTGAAACATCTGAAAAACACAGCTTAGAGAGCATAGGGCACTTCCACTCATGGGGGTATAAATTGGGAAAATTAAAAATCAGCAAGACACAAGCACCCCAAAGTTTAGGGCTGCTCTGTTGACCAGGACCTCCACTTCATTCCACCTTAAATATCCCAGGAAAGAGAAAAATGGATAAAGAAGTTGTGGTCCTTATGTACATTGGAATATCACTCAGCCAGGAAATCAATGTCGTAAGGTTAGTAGCAGCATGATGAGTGGATTTAGGTACGACGATTCTAAGTGAAATAAGTCACACAGAAAAGGACAATTCTCATAAGGTATCACTGATAGAGGGAATGTAAAAACCGTTACACTTGAACTGAATTACAAAACAGAACAGAGTCACACATGCAGAAAACACACTATGGCTGCTTAACGGGAAAGGTGAGGTGGGGTGATACATAAAACAAGGGTATCAAATTAGCTCAGATACCGTTCCATAAACCCAATATGTAATAGACAAGACATACTCCTTGCTCAGAGAACTGGACTCAACACGCCCTATTCACCGCACAAGAATATATCTGACTAATAATAATCGTAAAACCTATGTATTGATATCTCTCTGTTAGTGTGTCAAGTGGGTGTAAAGCGGCATAAACACAGCAGTGAAAAGCAGCTAAACCCCATTATAAAAATAAATTACTTTGAAACACCCATGAAACAAAGACAGTGAAAGAGAGAGAAATTCTTACACAATGCGTTCAGGGGCTGTGATGCAACCTGGATTGACCATATCTAGACGCACAGCTGGATGAGACATAAGGGTGGACACTCTTGGGGCTGAGAGGTTTGGTGAGGTTGGGTGAGCAAACGCAGACCCTTTAAAGGAATACTGCGTGGTACCCATCGCATGGGTCCCAAATCTCCAGGTTCAAGGGCATCTTCCTACATCAAAAACATGCATGAGAAACCCAGAAGATGGTACACCGTGTGATGGGGAAAGGTTTCTAAAACGCACCTCATTTCTCATCTCCTTGTGCCCGGGTTCGCCATTCCAGCCGCTTTACTAGCAAGCTCCCTACTTGGAGCATCAGCACCTTTAACCTCCTGTTCCATACAGGTTGCAATTTGTCCTGAGGATAAACGGGAAGACGTGGAACCAACGAGAGACTAGCTCTTGATGTTGGGACAGGCACAGGTCACTCTATTTTCCCATCAGAAAGAAGAATTAACCACAGGCTCAGCCTGCCCCCCGGAACCAGAACAGGGCCTGAAGCCATTCTGCGATTTTGCGGCCAGCTCCCATAAAAACGAGTTGTAAAATGGAGGTTCAGGGCACTGCAATTCACAAACCTGCAGAGTTATAAATGATAACTCTCGTCCACAAATATATTGAGGGAAGGCAAAGAAGAGGATTTGAAATCAAGGCAGAATTGCAGGAAACAGATTTCAGGAGGTAGATACCAATCGCCTTTAAAGCACATGAAAAGCGGCAAAACGTTGACAATGATGCCCTTGGCCAAAAAGGGCGTATGCGTTTTTTCCTGAATATATTCAGGAAAAAACGCATACGCCCTTTTTGGCCAACCAAGCCACCTGGAAAGGCAAATCAGCGCTACAAAGAAGTCTCGCTTCCCATCGGTCAAAAGGGCCATGCTGAAAAAAGTGTCAAAACCAGAAATGCAGGACAGGCCATGGAGAAATGGGAGCCTTGCTACACTGATGGGCGGGATGTAAATTGCCAAGAGCCACTCTGGAGAAGTGTCCGGTGAGTCCTGAAACATCTGAAAAACACAGCTTAGAGAGCATAGGGCACTTCCACTCATGGGGGTATAAATTGGGAAAATTAAAAATCAGCAAGACACAAGCACCCCAAAGTTTAGGGCTGCTCTGTTGACCAGGACCTCCACTTCATTCCACCTTAAATATCCCAGGAAAGAGAAAAATGGATAAAGAAGTTGTGGTCCTTATGTACATTGGAATATCACTCAGCCAGGAAATCAATGTCGTAAGGTTAGTAGCAGCATGATGAGTGGATTTAGGTACGACGATTCTAAGTGAAATAAGTCACACAGAAAAGGACAATTCTCATAAGGTATCACTGATAGAGGGAATGTAAAAACCGTTACACTTGAACTGAATTACAAAACAGAACAGAGTCACACATGCAGAAAACACACTATGGCTGCTTAACGGGAAAGGTGAGGTGGGGTGATACATAAAACAAGGGTATCAAATTAGCTCAGATACCGTTCCATAAACCCAATATGTAATAGACAAGACCTACTCCTTGCTCAGAGAACTGGACTCAACACGCCCTATTCACCGCACAAGAATATATCTGACTAATAATAATCGTAAAACCTATGTATTGATATCTCTCTGTTAGTGTGTCAAGTGGGTGTAAAGCGGCATAAACACAGCAGTGAAAAGCAGCTAAACCCCATTATAAAAATAAATTACTTTGAAACACCCATGAAACAAAGACAGTGAAAGAGAGAGAAATTCTTACACAATGCGTTCAGGGGCTGTGATGCAACCTGGATTGACCATATCTAGACGCACAGCTGGATGAGACATAAGGGTGGACACTCTTGGGGCTGAGAGGTTTGGTGAGGTTGGGTGAGCAAACGCAGACCCTTTAAAGGAATACTGCGTGGTACCCATCGCATGGGTCCCAAATCTCCAGGTTCAAGGGCATCTTCCTACATCAAAAACATGCATGAGAAACCCAGAAGATGGTACACCGTGTGATGGGGAAAGGTTTCTAAAACGCACCTCATTTCTCATCTCCTTGTGCCCGGGTTCGCCATTCCAGCCGCTTTACTAGCAAGCTCCCTACTTGGAGCATCAGCACCTTTAACCTCCTGTTCCATACAGGTTGCAATTTGTCCTGAGGATAAACGGGAAGACGTGGAACCAACGAGAGACTAGCTCTTGATGTTGGGACAGGCACAGGTCACTCTATTTTCCCATCAGAAAGAAGAATTAACCACAGGCTCAGCCTGCCCCCCGGAACCAGAACAGGGCCTGAAGCCATTCTGCGATTTTGCGGCCAGCTCCCATAAAAACGAGTTGTAAAATGGAGGTTCAGGGCACTGCAATTCACAAACCTGCAGAGTTATAAATGATAACTCTCGTCCACAAATATATTGAGGGAAGGCAAAGAAGAGGATTTGAAATCAAGGCAGAATTGCAGGAAACAGATTTCAGGAGGTAGATACCAATCGCCTTTAAAGCACATGAAAAGCGGCAAAACGTTGACAATGATGCCCTTGGCCAAAAAGGGCGTATGCGTTTTTTCCTGAATATATTCAGGAAAAAACGCATACGCCCTTTTTGGCCAACCAAGCCACCTGGAAAGGCAAATCAGCGCTACAAAGAAGTCTCGCTTCCCATCGGTCAAAAGGGCCATGCTGAAAAAAGTGTCAAAACCAGAAATGCAGGACAGGCCATGGAGAAATGGGAGCCTTGCTACACTGATGGGCGGGATGTAAATTGCCAAGAGCCACTCTGGAGAAGTGTCCGGTGAGTCCTGAAACATCTGAAAAACACAGCTTAGAGAGCATAGGGCACTTCCACTCATGGGGGTATAAATTGGGAAAATTAAAAATCAGCAAGACACAAGCACCCCAAAGTTTAGGGCTGCTCTGTTGACCAGGACCTCCACTTCATTCCACCTTAAATATCCCAGGAAAGAGAAAAATGGATAAAGAAGTTGTGGTCCTTATGTACATTGGAATATCACTCAGCCAGGAAATCAATGTCGTAAGGTTAGTAGCAGCATGATGAGTGGATTTAGGTACGACGATTCTAAGTGAAATAAGTCACACAGAAAAGGACACTTCTCATAAGGTATCACTGATAGAGGGAATGTAAAAACCGTTACACTTGAACTGAATTACAAAACAGAACAGAGTCACACATGCAGAAAACACACTATGGCTGCTTAACGGGAAAGGTGAGGTGGGGTGATACATAAAACAAGGGTTTCAAATTAGCTCAGATACCGTTCCATAAACCCAATATGTAATAGACAAGACCTACTCCTTGCTCAGAGAACTGGACTCAACACGCCCTATTCACCGCACAAGAATATATCTGACTAATAATAATCGTAAAACCTATGTATTGATATCTCTCTGTTAGTGTGTCAAGTGGGTGTAAAGCGGCATAAACACAGCAGTGAAAAGCAGCTAAACCCCATTATAAAAATAAATTACTTTGAAACACCCATGAAACAAAGACAGTGAAAGAGAGAGAAATTCTTACACAATGCGTTCAGGGGCTGTGATGCAACCTGGATTGACCATATCTAGACGCACAGCTGGATGAGATATAAGGGTGGACACTCTTGGGGCTGAGAGGTTTGGTGAGGTTGGGTGAGCAAACGCAGACCCTTTAAAGGAATACTGCGTGGTACCCATCGCATGGGTCCCAAATCTCCAGGTTCAAGGGCATCTTCCTACATCAAAAACATGCATGAGAAACCCAGAAGATGGTACACCGTGTGATGGGGAAAGGTTTCTAAAACGCACCTCATTTCTCAACTCCTTGTGCCCGGGTTCGCCATTCCAGCTGCTTTACTAGCAAGCTCCCTACTTGGAGCATCAGCACCTTTAACCTCCTGTTCCATGCAGGTTGCAATTTGTCCTGAGGATAAACGGGAACACGTGGAACCAACGAGAGACTAGCTCTTGGTGTTGGGACAGGCACAGGTCACTCTATTTTCCCATCAGAAAGAAGAATTAACCACAGGCTCAGCCTGCCCCCCGGAACCAGAACAGGGCCTGAAGCCATTCTGCGATTTTGCGGCCAGCTCCCATAAAAACGAGTTGTAAAATGGAGGTTCAGGGCACTGCAATTCACAAACCTGCAGAGTTATAAATGATAACTGTCGTCCACAAATATATTGAGGGAAGGCAAAGAAGAGGATTTGAAATCAAGGCAGAATTGCAGGAAACAGATTTCAGGAGGTAGATACGAATCGCCTTTAAAGCACATGAAAAGCGGCAAAACGTTGACAATGATGCCCTTGCCCAAAAAGGGCATATGCGTTTTTTCCTGAATATATTCAGGAAAAAACGCATACGCCCTTTTTGGCCAACCAAGCAACCTGGAAAGGCAAATCAGCGCTACAAAGAAGTCTCGCTTCCCATCGGTCAAAAGGGCCATGCTGAAAAAAGTGTCAAAACCAGAAATGCAGGACAGGCCATGGAGAAATGGGAGCCTTGCTACACTGATGGGCGGGATGTAAATTGCCAAGAGCCACTCCGGAGAAGTGTCCGGTGAGTCCTGAAACATCTGAAAAACACAGCTTAGAGAGCATAGGGCACTTCCACTCATGGGGGTATAAATTGGGAAAATTAAAAATCAGCAAGACACAAGCACCCCAAAGTTTAGGGCTGCTCTGTTGACCAGGACCTCCACTTCATTCCACCTTAAATATCCCAGGAAAGAGAAAAATGGATAAAGAAGTTGTGGTCCTTATGTACAATGGAATATCACTCAGCCATGAAATCAATGTCGTAAGGTTAGTAGCAGCATGATGAGTGGATTTAGGTACGACGATTCTAAGTGAAATAAGTCACACAGAAAAGGACACTTCTCATAAGGTATCACTGATAGAGGGAATGTAAAAACCGTTACACTTGAACTGAATTACAAAACAGAACAGAGTCACACATGCAGAAAACACACTATGGCTGCTTAACGGGAAAGGTGAGGTGGGGTGATACATAAAACAAGGGTATCAAATTAGCTCAGATACCGTTCCATAAACCCAATATGTAATAGACAAGACCTACTCCTTGCTCAGAGAACTGGACTCAGCACGCCCTATTCACTGCACAAGAATATATCTGACTAATAATAATCGTAAAACCTATGTATTGATATCTCTCTGTTAGTGTGTCAAGTGGGTGTAAAGCGGCATAAACACAGCAGTGAAAAGCAGCTAAACCCCATTATAAAAATGAATTACTTTGAAACACCCATGAAACAAAGACAGTGAAAGAGAGAGAAATTCTTACACAATGCGTTCAGGGGCTGTGATGCAACCTGGATTGACCATATCTAGACGCACAGCTGGATGAGACATAAGGGTGGACACTCTTGGGGCTGAGAGGTTTGGTGAGGTTGGGTGAGCAAACGCAGACCCTTTAAAGGAATACTGCGTGGTACCCATCGCATGGGTCCCAAATCTCCAGGTTCAAGGGCATCTTCCTACATCAAAAACATGCATGAGAAACCCAGAAGATGGTACACCGTGTGATGGGGAAAGGTTTCTAAAACGCACCTCATTTCTCATCTCCTTGTGCCCGGGTTCGCCATTCCAGCCGCTTTACTAGCAAGCTCCCTACTTGGAGCATCAGCACCTTTAACCTCCTGTTCCATACAGGTTGCAATTTGTCCTGAGGATAAACGGGAAGACGTGGAACCAACGAGAGACTAGCTCTTGGTGTTGGGACAGGCACAGGTCACTCTATTTTCCCATCAGAAAGAAGAATTAACCACAGGCTCAGCCTGCCCCCCGGAAGCAGAACAGGGCCTGAAGCCATTCTGCGATTTTGCGGCCAGCTCCCATAAAAACGAGTTGTAAAATGGAGGTTCAGGTCACTGCAATTCACAAACCTGCAGAGTTATTAATGATAACTCTCGTCCACAAATATATTGAGGGAAGGCAAAGAAGAGGATTTGAAATCAAGGCAGAATTGCAGGAAACAGATTTCAGGAGGTAGATTCGAATCGCCTTTAAAGCACATGAAAAGCGGCAAAACGTTGACAATGATGACCTTGGCCAAAAAGGGCGTATGCGTTTTTTCCTGAATATATTCAGGAAAAAACGCTTACGCCCTTTTTGGCCAACCAAGCCACCTGGAAAGGCAAATCAGCGCTACAAAGAAGTCTCGCTTCCCATCGGTCAAAAGGGCCATGCTGAAAAAAGTGTCAAAACCAGAAATGCAGGACAGGCCATGGAGAAATGGGAGCCTTGCTACACTGATGGGCGGGATGTAAATTGCCAAGAGCCACTCTGGAGAAGTGTCCGGTGAGTCCTGAAACATCTGAAAAACACAGCTTAGAGAGCATAGGGCACTTCCACTCATGGGGGTATAAATTGGGAAAATTAAAAATCAGCAAGACACAAGCACCCCAAAGTTTAGGGCTGCTCTGTTGACCAGGACCTCCACTTCATTCCACCTTAAATATCCCAGGAAAGAGAAAAATGGATAAAGAAGTTGTGGTCCTTATGTACATTGGAATATCACTCAGCCAGGAAATCAATGTCGTAAGGTTAGTAGCAGCATGATGAGTGGATTTAGGTACGACGATTCTAAGTGAAATAAGTCACACAGAAAAGGACACTTCTCATAAGGTATCACTGATAGAGGGAATGTAAAAACCGTTACACTTGAACTGAATTACAAAACAGAACAGAGTCACACATGCAGAAAACACACTATGGCTGCTTAACGGGAAAGGTGAGGTGGGGTGATACATAAAACAAGGGTATCAAATTAGCTCAGATACCGTTCCATAAACCCAATATGTAATAGACAAGACCTACTCCTTGCTCAGAGAACTGGACTCAACACGCCCTATTCACCGCACAAGAATATATCTGACTAATAATAATCGTAAAACCTATGTATTGATATCTCTCTGTTAGTGTGTCAAGTGGGTGTAAAGCGGCATAAACACAGCAGTGAAAAGCAGCTAAACCCCATTATAAAAATAAATTACTTTGAAACACCCATGAAACAAAGACAGTGAAAGAGAGAGAAATTCTTACACAATGCGTTCAGGGGCTGTGATGCAACCTGGATTGACCATATCTAGACGCACAGCTGGATGAGACATAAGGGTGGACACTCTTGGGGCTGAGAGGTTTGGTGAGGTTGGGTGAGCAAACGCAGACCCTTTAAAGGAATACTGCGTGGTACCCATCGCATGGGTCCCAAATCTCCAGGTTCAAGGGCATCTTCCTACATCAAAAACATGCATGAGAAACCCAGAAGATGGTACACCGTGTGATGGGGAAAGGTTTCTAAAACGCACCTCATTTCTCATCTCCTTGTGCCCGGGTTCGCCATTCCAGCCGCTTTACTAGCAAGCTCCCTACTTGGAGCATCAGCACCTTTAACCTCCTGTTCCATACAGGTTGCAATTTGTCCTGAGGATAAACGGGAAGACGTGGAACCAACGAGAGACTAGCTCTTGGTGTTGGGACAGGCACTGGTCACTCTATTTTCCCATCAGAAAGAAGAATTAACCACAGGCTCAGCCTGCCCCCCGGAACCAGAACAGGGCCTGAAGCCATTCTGCGATTTTGCGGCCAGCTCCCATAAAAACGAGTTGTAAAATGGAGGTTCAGGGCACTGCAATTCACAAACCTGCAGAGTTATAAATGATAACTGTCGTCCACAAATATATTGAGGGAAGGCAAAGAAGAGGATTTGAAATCAAGGCAGAATTGCAGGAAACAGATTTCAGGAGGTAGATTCGAATCGCCTTTAAAGCACATGAAAAGCGGCAAAACGTTGACAATGATGCCCTTGGCCAAAAAGGGCGTATGCGTTTTTTCCTGAATATATTCAGGAAAAAACGCATACGCCCTTTTTGGCCAACCAAGCCACCTGGAAAGGCAAATCAGCGCTACAAAGAAGTCTCGCTTCCCATCGGTCAAAAGGGCCATGCTGAAAAAAGTGTCAAAACCAGAAATGCAGGACAGGCCATGGAGAAATGGGAGCCTTGCTACACTGATGGGCGGGATGTAAATTGCCAAGAGCCACTCTGGAGAAGTGTCCGGTGAGTCCTGAAACATCTGAAAAACACAGCTTAGAGAGCATAGGGCACTTCCACTCATGGGGGTATAAATTGGGAAAATTAAAAATCAGCAAGACACAAGCACCCCAAAGTTTAGGGCTGCTCTGTTGACCAGGACCTCCACTTCATTCCACCTTAAATATCCCAGGAAAGAGAAAAATGGATAAAGAAGTTGTGGTCCTTATGTACATTGGAATATCACTCAGCCAGGAAATCAATGTCGTAAGGTTAGTAGCAGCATGATGAGTGGATTTAGGTACGACGATTCTAAGTGAAATAAGTCACACAGAAAAGGACACTTCTCATAAGGTATCACTGATAGAGGGAATGTAAAAACCGTTACATTTGAACTGAATTACAAAACAGAACAGAGTCACACATGCAGAAAACACACTATGGCTGCTTAACGGGAAAGGTGAGGTGGGGTGATACATAAAACAAGGGTATCAAATTAGCTCAGATACCGTTCCATAAACCCAATATGTAATAGACAAGACCTACTCCTTGCTCAGAGAACTGGACTCAACACGCCCTATTCACCGCACAAGAATATATCTGACTAATAATAATCGTAAAACCTATGTATTGATATCTCTCTGTTAGTGTGTCAAGTGGGTGTAAAGCGGCATAAACACAGCAGTGAAAAGCAGCTAAACCCCATTATAAAAATAAATTACTTTGAAACACCCATGAAACAAAGACAGTGAAAGAGAGAGAAATTCTTACACAATGCGTTCAGGGGCTGTGATGCAACCTGGATTGACCATATCTAGACGCACAGCTGGATGAGACATAAGGGTGGACACTCTTGGGGCTGAGAGGTTTGGTGAGGTTGGGTGAGCAAACGCAGACCCTTTAAAGGAATACTGCGTGGTACCCATCGCATGGGTCCCAAATCTCCAGGTTCAAGGGCATCTTCCTACATCAAAAACATGCATGAGAAACCCAGAAGATGGTACACCGTGTGATGGGGAAAGGTTTCTAAAACGCACCTCATTTCTCATCTCCTTGTGCCCGGGTTCGCCATTCCAGCCGCTTTACTAGCAAGCTCCCTACTTGGAGCATCAGCACCTTTAACCTCCTGTTCCATACAGGTTGCAATTTGTCCTGAGGATAAACGGGAAGACGTGGAACCAACGAGAGACTAGCTCTTGGTGTTGGGACAGGCACAGGTCACTCTATTTTCCCATCAGAAAGAAGAATTAACCACAGGCTCAGCCTGCCCCCCGGAACCAGAACAGGGCCTGAAGCCATTCTGCGATTTTGCGGCCAGCTCCCATAAAAACGAGTTGTAAAATGGAGGTTCAGGGCACTGCAATTCACAAACCTGCAGAGTTATAAATGATAACTGTCGTCCACAAATATATTGAGGGAAGGCAAAGAAGAGGATTTGAAATCAAGGCAGAATTGCAGGAAACAGATTTCAGGAGGTAGATACGAATTGCCTTTAAAGCACATGAAAAGCGGCAAAACGTTGACAATGATGCCCTTGGCCAAAAAGGGCGTATGCGTTTTTTCCTGAATATATTCAGGAAAAAAGGCATACGCCCTTTTTGGCCAACCAAGCCACCTGGAAAGGCAAATCAGCGCTACAAAGAAGTCTCGCTTCCCATCGGTCAAAAGGGCCATGCTGAAAAAAGTGTCAAAACCAGAAATGCAGGACAGGCCATGGAGAAATGGGAGCCTTGCTACACTGATGGGCGGGATGTAAATTGCCAAGAGCCACTCTGGAGAAGTGTCCGGTGAGTCCTGAAACATCTGAAAAACACAGCTTAGAGAGCATAGGGCACTTCCACTCATGGGGGTATAAATTGGGAAAATTAAAAATCAGCAAGACACAAGCACCCCAAAGTTTAGGGCTGCTCTGTTGACCAGGACCTCCACTTCATTCCACCTTAAATATCCCAGGAAAGAGAAAAATGGATAAAGAAGTTGTGGTCCTTATGTACATTGGAATATCACTCAGCCAGGAAATCAATGTCGTAAGGTTAGTAGCAGCATGATGAGTGGATTTAGGTACGACGATTCTAAGTGAAATAAGTCACACAGAAAAGGACACTTCTCATAAGGTATCACTGATAGAGGGAATGTAAAAACCGTTACACTTGAACTGAATTACAAAACAGAACAGAGTCACACATGCAGAAAACACACTATGGCTGCTTAACGGGAAAGGTGAGGTGGGGTGATACATAAAACAAGGGTATCAAATTAGCTCAGATACCGTTCCATAAACCCAATATGTAATAGACAAGACCTACTCCTTGCTCAGAGAACTGGACTCAACACGCCCTATTCACCGCACAAGAATATATCTGACTAATAATAATCGTAAAACCTATGTATTGATATCTCTCTGTTAGTGTGTCAAGTGGGTGTAAAGCGGCATAAACACAGCAGTGAAAAGCAGCTAAACCCCATTATAAAAATAAATTACTTTGAAACACCCATGAAACAAAGACAGTGAAAGAGAGAGAAATTCTTACACAATGCGTTCAGGGGCTGTGATGCAACCTGGATTGACCATATCTAGACGCACAGCTGGATGAGACATAAGGGTGGACACTCTTGGGGCTGAGAGGTTTGGTGAGGTTGGGTGAGCAAACGCAGACCCTTTAAAGGAATACTGCGTGGTACCCATCGCATGGGTCCCAAATCTCCAGGTTCAAGGGCATCTTCCTACATCAAAAACATGCATGAGAAACCCAGAAGATGGTACACCGTGTGATGGGGAAAGGTTTCTAAAACGCACCTCATTTCTCATCTCCTTGTGCCCGGGTTCGCCATTCCAGCCGCTTTACTAGCAAGCTCCCTACTTGGAGCATCAGCACCTTTAACCTCCTGTTCCATACAGGTTGCAATTTGTCCTGAGGATAAACGGGAAGACGTGGAACCAACGAGAGACTAGCTCTTGGTGTTGGGACAGGCACAGGTCACTCTATTTTCCCATCAGAAAGAAGAATTAACCACAGGCTCAGCCTGCCCCCCGGAACCAGAACAGGGCCTGAAGCCATTCTGCGATTTTGCGGCCAGCTCCCATAAAAACGAGTTGTAAAATGGAGGTTCAGGGCACTGCAATTCACAAACCTGCAGAGTTATAAATGATAACTCTCGTCCACAAATATATTGAGGGAAGGCAAAGAAGAGGATTTGAAATCAAGGCAGAATTGCAGGAAACAGATTTCAGGAGGTAGATACCAATCGCCTTTAAAGCACATGAAAAGCGGCAAAACGTTGACAATGATGCCCTTGGCCAAAAAGGGCGTATGCGTTTTTTCCTGAATATATTCAGGAAAAAACGCATACGCCCTTTTTGGCCAACCAAGCCACCTGGAAAGGCAAATCAGCGCTACAAAGAAGTCTCGCTTCCCATCGGTCAAAAGGGCCATGCTGAAAAAAGTGTCAAAACCAGAAATGCAGGACAGGCCATGGAGAAATGGGAGCCTTGCTACACTGATGGGCGGGATGTAAATTGCCAAGAGCCACTCTGGAGAAGTGTCCGGTGAGTCCTGAAACATCTGAAAAACACAGCTTAGAGAGCATAGGGCACTTCCACTCATGGGGGTATAAATTGGGAAAATTAAAAATCAGCAAGACACAAGCACCCCAAAGTTTAGGGCTGCTCTGTTGACCAGGACCTCCACTTCATTCCACCTTAAATATCCCAGGAAAGAGAAAAATGGATAAAGAAGTTGTGGTCCTTATGTACAATGGAATATCACTCAGCCATGAAATCAATGTCGTAAAGTTAGTAGCAGCATGATGAGTGGATTTAGGTACGACGATTCTAAGTGAAATAAGTCACACAGAAAAGGACACTTCTCATAAGGTATCACTGATAGAGGGAATGTAAAAACCGTTACACTTGAACTGAATTACAAAACAGAACAGAGTCACACATGCAGAAAACACACTATGGCTGCTTAACGGGAAAGGTGAGGTGGGGTGATACATAAAACAAGGGTATCAAATTAGCTCAGATACCGTTCCATAAACCCAATATGTAATAGACAAGACCTACTCCTTGCTCAGAGAACTGGACTCAGCACGCCCTATTCACCGCACAAGAATATATCTGACTAATAATAATCGTAAAACCTATGTATTGATATCTCTCTGTTAGTGTGTCAAGTGGGTGTAAAGCGGCATAAACACAGCAGTGAAAAGCAGCTAAACCCCATTATAAAAATAAATTACTTTGAAACACCCATGAAACAAAGACAGTGAAAGAGAGAGAAATTCTTACACAATGCGTTCAGGGGCTGTGATGCAACCTGGATTGACCATATCTAGACGCACAGCTGGATGAGACATAAGGGTGGACACTCTTGGGGCTGAGAGGTTTGGTGAGGTTGGGTGAGCAAACGCAGACCCTTTAAAGGAATACTGCGTGGTACCCATCGCATGGGTCCCAAATCTCCAGGTTCAAGGGCATCTTCCTACATCTAAAACATGCATGAGAAACCCAGAAGATGGTACACCGTGTGATGGGGAAAGGTTTCTAAAACGCACCTCATTTCTCAACTCCTTGTGCCCGGGTTCGCCATTCCAGCCGCTTTACTAGCAAGCTCCCTACTTGGAGCATCAGCACCTTTAACCTCCTGTTCCATGCAGCTTGCAATTTGTCCTGAGGATAAACGGGAAGACGTGGAACCAACGAGAGACTAGCTCTTGGTGTTGGGACAGGCACAGGTCACTCTATTTTCCCGTCAGAAAGAAGAATTAACCACAGGCTCAGCCTGACCCCCGGAACCAGAACAGGGCCTGAAGCCATTCTGCGATTTTGCGGCCAGCTCCCATAAAAACGAGTTGTAAAATGGAGGTTCAGGGCACTGCAATTCACAAACCTGCAGAGTTATAAATGATAACTGTCGTCCACAAATATATTGAGGGAAGGCAAAGAAGAGGATTTGAAATCAAGGCAGAATTGCAGGAAACAGATTTCAGGAGGTAGATACCAATCGCCTTTAAAGCACATGAAAAGCGGCAAAACGTTGACAATGATGCCCTTGGCCAAAAAGGGCGTATGTGTTTTTTCCTGAATATATTCAGGAAAAAACGCATACGCCCTTTTTGGCCAACCAAGCCACCTGGAAAGGCAAATCAGCGGTACAAAGAAGTCTCGCTTCCCATCGGTCAAAAGGGCCATGCTGAAAAAAGTGTCAAAACCAGAAATGCAGGACAGGCCATGGAGAAATGGGAGCCTTGCTACACTGATGGGCGGGATGTAAATTGCCAGGAGCCACTCCGGAGAAGTGTTCGGTGAGTCCTGAAACATCTGAAAAACACAGCTTAGAGAGCATAGGGCACTTCCACTCATGGGGGTATAAATTGGGAAAATTAAAAATCAGCAAGACACAAGCACCCCAAAGTTTAGGGCTGCTCTGTTGACCAGGACCTCCACTTCATTCCACCTTAAATATCCCAGGAAAGAGAAAAATGGATAAAGAAGTTGTGGTCCTTATGTACATTGGAATATCACTCAGCCATGAAATCAATGTCGTAAGGTTAGTAGCAGCATGATGAGTGGATTTAGGTACGACGATTCTAAGTGAAATAAGTCACACAGAAAAGGACACTTCTCATAAGGTATCACTGATAGAGGGAATGTAAAAACCGTTACACTTGAACTGAATTACAAAACAGAACAGAGTCACACATGCAGAAAACACACTATGGCTGCTTAACGGGAAAGGTGAGGTGGGGTGATACATAAAACAAGGGTATCAAATTAGCTCAGATACCGTTCCATAAACCCAATATGTAATAGACAAGACCTACTCCTTGCTCAGAGAACTGGACTCAACACGCCCTATTCACCGCACAAGAATATATCTGACTAATAATAATCGTAAAACCTATGTATTGATATCTCTCTGTTAGTGTGTCAAGTGGGTGTAAAGCGGCATAAACACAGCAGTGAAAAGCAGCTAAACCCCATTATAAAAATAAATTACTTTGAAACACCCATGAAACAAAGACAGTGAAAGAGAGAGAAATTCTTACACAATGCGTTCAGGGGCTGTGATGCAACCTGGATTGACCATATCTAGACGCACAGCTGGATGAGACATAAGGGTGGACACTCTTGGGGCTGAGAGGTTTGGTGAGGTTGGGTGAGCAAACGCAGGCCCTTTAAAGGAATACTGCGTGGTACCCATCGCATGGGTCCCAAATCTCCAGGTTCAAGGGCATCTTCCTACATCAAAAACATGCATGAGAAACCCAGAAGATGGTACACCGTGTGATGGGGAAAGGTTTCTAAAACGCACCTCATTTCTCAACTCCTTGTGCCCGGGTTCGCCATTCCAGCCGCTTTACTAGCAAGCTCCCTACTTGGAGCATCAGCACCTTTAACCTCCTGTTCCATGCGGGTTGCAATTTGTCCTGAGGATAAACGGGAAGACGTGGAACCAACGAGAGACTAGCTCTTGGTGTTGGGACAGGCACAGGTCACTCTATTTTCCCATCAGAAAGAAGAATTAACCACAGGCTCAGCCTGACCCCCGGAACCAGAACAGGGCCTGAAGCCATTCTGCGATTTTGCGGCCAGCTCCCATAAAAACGAGTTGTAAAATGGAGGTTCAGGGCACTGCAATTCACAAACCCGCAGAGTTATAAATGATAACTGTCGTCCACAAATATATTGAGGGAAGGCAAAGAAGAGGATTTGAAATCAAGGCAGAATTGCAGGAAACAGATTTCAGGAGGTAGATACGAATCGCCTTTAAAGCACATGAAAAGCGGCAAAACGTTGACAATGATGCCCTTGGCCAAAAAGGGCGTATGCGTTTTTTCCTGAATATATTCAGGAAAAAACGCATACGCCCTTTTTGGCCAACCAACCAACCTGGAAAGGCAAATCAGCGCTACAGAGAAGTCTCGCTTCCCATCGGTCAAAAGGGTCATGCTGAAAAAAGTGTCAAAACCAGAAATGCAGGACAGGCCATGGAGAAATGGGAGCCTTGCTACACTGATGGGCGGGATGTAAATTGCCAAGAGCCACTCCGGAGAAGTGTCCGGTGAGTCCTGAAACATCTGAAAAACACAGCTTAGAGAGCATAGGGCACTTCCACTCATGGGGGTATAAATTGGGAAAATTAAAAATCAGCAAGACACAAGCACCCCAAAGTTTAGGGCTGCTCTGTTGACCAGGACCTCCACTTCATTCCACCTTAAATATCCCAGGAAAGAGAAAAAAGGATAAAGAAGTTGTGATCCTTATGTACAATGGAATATCACTCAGCCATGAAATCAATGTCGTAAGGTTAGTAGCAGCATGATGAGAGGATTTAGGTACAACGATTCTAAGTGAAATAAGTCACACAGAAAAGGACACTTCTCATAAGGTATCACTGATAGAGGGAATGTAAAAACCGTTACACTTGAACTGAATTACAAAACAGAACAGAGTCACACATGCAGAAAACACACTATGGCTGCTTAACGGGAAAGGTGAGGTGGGGTGATACATAAAACAAGGGTATCAAATTAGCTCAGATACCGTTCCATAAACCCAATATGTAATAGACAAGACCTACTCCTTGCTCAGAGAACTGGACTCAACACGCCCTATTCACCGCACAAGAATATATCTGACTAATAATAATCGTAAAACCTATGTATTGATATCTCTCTGTTATTGTGTCAAGTGGGTGTAAAGCGGCATAAACACAGCAGTGAAAAGCAGCTAAACCCCATTATAAAAATAAATTACTTTGAAACACCCATGAAACAAAGACAGTGAAAGAGAGAGAAATTCTTACACAATGCGTTCAGGGGCTGTGATGCAACCTGGATTGACCATATCTAGACGCACAGCTGGATGAGACATAAGGGTGGACACTCTTGGGGCTGAGAGGTTTGGTGAGGTTGGGTGAGCAAACGCAGACCCTTTAAAGGAATACTGCCTGGTACCCATCGCATGGGTCCCAAATCTCCAGGTTCAAGGGCATCTTCCTACATCAAAAACATGCATGAGAAACCCAGAAGATGGTACACCGTGTGATGGGGAAAGGTTTCTAAAACGCACCTCATTTCTCATCTCCTTGTGCCCGGGTTCGCCATTCCAGCTGCTTTACTAGCAAGCTCCCTACTTGGAGCATCAGCACCTTTAACCTCCTGTTCCATACAGGTTGCAATTTGTCCTGAGGATAAACGGGAAGACGTGGAACCAACGAGAGACTAGCTCTTGGTGTTGGGACAGGCACAGGTCACTCTATTTTCCCATCAGAAAGAAGAATTAACCACAGGCTCAGCCTGCCCCCCGGAACCAGAACAGGGCCTGAAGCCATTCTGCGATTTTGCGGCCAGCTCCCATAAAAACGAGTTGTAAAATGGAGGTTCAGGGCACTGCAATTCACAAACCTGCAGAGTTATAAATGATAACTCTCGTCCACAAATATATTGAGGGAAGGCAAAGAAGAGGATTTGAAATCAAGGCAGAATTGCAGGAAACAGATTTCAGGAGGTAGATACGAATCGCCTTTAAAGCACATGAAAAGCGGCAAAACGTTGACAATGATGCCCTTGGCCAAAAAGGGCGTATGCGTTTTTTCCTGAATATATTCAGGAAAAAACGCATACGCCCTTTTTGGCCAACCAAGCAACCTGGAAAGGCAAATCAGCGCTACAAAGAAGTCTCGCTTCCCATCGGTCAAAAGGGCCATGCTGAAAAAAGTGTCAAAACCAGAAATGCAGGACAGGCCATGGAGAAATGGGAGCCTTGCTACACTGATGGGCGGGATGTAAATTGCCAAGAGCCACTCTGGAGAAGTGTCCGGTGAGTCCTGAAACATCTGAAAAACACAGCTTAGAGAGCATAGGGCACTTCCACTCATGGGGGTATAAATTGGGAAAATTAAAAATCAGCAAGACACAAGCACCCCAAAGTTTAGGGCTGCTCTGTTGACCAGGACCTCCACTTCATTCCACCTTAAATATCCAAGGAAAGAGAAAAATGGATAAAGAAGTTGTGGTCCTTATGTACAATGGAATATCACTCAGCCATGAAATCAATGTCGTAAGGTTAGTAGCAGCATGATGAGTGGATTTAGGTACGACGATTCTAAGTGAAATAAGTCACACAGAAAACGACACTTCTCATAAGGTATCACTGATAGAGGGAATGTAAAAACCGTTACACTTGAACTGAATTACAAAACAGAACAGAGTCACACATGCAGAAAACACACTATGGCTGCTTAACGGGAAAGGTGAGGTGGGGTGATACATAAAACAAGGGTATCAAATTAGCTCAGATACCGTTCCATAAACCCAATATGTAATAGACAAGACCTACTCCTTGCTCAGAGAACTGGACTCAACATGCCCTATTCACCGCTCAAGAATATATCTGACTAATAATAATCGTAAAACCTATGTATTGATATCTCTCTGTTAGTGTGTCAAGTGGGTGTAAAGCGGCATAAACACAGCAGTGAAAAGCAGCTAAACCCCATTATAAAAATAAATTACTTTGAAACACCCATGAAACAAAGACAGTGAAAGAGAGAGAAATTCTTACACAATGCGTTCAGGGGCTGTGATGCAACCTGGATTGACCATATCTAGACCCACAGCTGGATGAGACATAAGGGTGGACACTCTTGGGGCTGAGAGGTTTGGTGAGGTTGGGTGAGCAAACGCAGACCCTTTAAAGGAATACTGCGTGGTACCCATCGCATGGGTCCCAAATCTCCAGGTTCAAGGGCATCTTCCTACATCAAAAACATGCATGAGAAACCCAGAAGATGGTACACCGTGTGATGGGGAAAGGTTTCTAAAACGCACCTCATTTCTCATCTCCTTGTGCCCGGGTTCGCCATTCCAGCCGCTTTACTAGCAAGCTCCCTACTTGGAGCATCAGCACCTTTAACCTCCTGTTCCATACAGGTTGCAATTTGTCCTGAGGATAAACGGGAAGACGTGGAACCAACGAGAGACTAGCTCTTGGTGTTGAGACAGGCACAGGTCACTCTATTTTCCCATCAGAAAGAAGAATTAACCACAGGCTCAGCCTGCCCCCCGGAACCAGAACAGGGCCTGAAGCCATTCTGCGATTTTGCGGCCAGCTCCCATAAAAACGAGTTGTAAAATGGAGGTTCAGGGCACTGCAATTCACAAACCTGCAGAGTTATTAATGATAACTCTCGTCCACAAATATATTGAGGGAAGGCAAAGAAGAGGATTTGAAATCAAGGCAGAATTGCAGGAAACAGATTTCAGGAGGTAGATACGAATCGCTTTTAAAGCACATGAAAAGCGGCAAAACGTTGACAATGATGCCCTTGGCCAAAAAGGGCGTATGCGTTTTTTCCTGAATATATTCAGGAAAAAACGCATACGCCCTTTTTGGCCAACCAAGCAACCTGGAAAGGCAAATCAGCGCTACAAAGAAGTCTCGCTTCCCATCGGTCAAAAGGGCCATGCTGAAAAAAGTGTCAAAACCAGAAATGCAGGACAGGCCATGGAGAAATGGGAGCCTTGCTACACTGATGGGCGGGATGTAAATTGCCAAGAGCCACTCCGGAGAAGTGTCCGGTGAGTCCTGAAACATCTGAAAAACACAGCTTAGAGAGCATAGGGCACTTCCACTCATGGGGGTATAAATTGGGAAAATTAAAAATCAGCAAGACACAAGCACCCCAAAGTTTAGGGCTGCTCTGTTGACCAGGACCTCCACTTCATTCCACCTTCAATATCCCAGGAAAGAGAAAAATGGATAAAGAAGTTGTGGTCCTTATGTACAATGGAATATCACTCAGCCAGGAAATCAATGTCGTAAGGTTAGTAGCAGCATGATGAGTGGATTTAGGTACGACGATTCTAAGTGAAATAAGTCACACAGAAAAGGACACTTCTCATAAGGTATCACTGATAGAGGGAATGTAAAAACCGTTACACTTGAACTGAATTACAAAACAGAACAGAGTCACACATGCAGAAAACACACTATGGCTGCTTAACGGGAAAGGTGAGGTGCGGTGATACATAAAACAAGGGTATCAAATTAGCTCAGATACCGTTCCATAAACCCAATATGTAATAGACAAGACCTACTCCTTGCTCAGAGAACTGGACTCAACACGCCCTATTCACCGCACAAGAATATATCTGACTAATAATAATCGTAAAACCTATGTATTGATATCTGTTAGTGTGTCAAGTGGGTGTAAAGCGGCATAAACACAGCAGGGAAAAGCAGCTAAACCCCATTATAAAAATAAATTACTTTGAAACACCCATGAAACAAAGACAGTGAAAGAGAGAGAAATTCTTACACAATGCGTTCAGGGGCTGTGATGCAACCTGGATTGACCATATCTAGACGCACAGCTGGATGAGACATAAGGGTGGACACTCTTGGGGCTGAGAGGTTTGGTGAGGTTGGGTGAGCAAACGCAGACCCTTTAAAGGAATACTGCGTGGTACCCATCGCATGGGTCCCAAATCTCCAGGTTCAAGGGCATCTTCCTACATCAAAAACATACATGAGAAACCCAGAAGATGGTACACCGTGTGATGGGGAAAGGTTTCTAAAACGCACCTCATTTCTCATCTCCTTGTGCCCGGGTTCGCCATTCCAGCCGCTTTACTAGCAAGCTCCCTACTTGGAGCATCAGCACCTTTAACCTCCTGTTCCGTACAGGTTGCAATTTGTCCTGAGGATAAACGGGAAGACGTGGAACCAACGAGAGACTAGCTCTTGGTGTTGGGACAGGCACAGGTCACTCTATTTTCCCATCAGAAAGAAGAATTAACCACAGGCTCAGCCTGCCCCCCGGAACCAGAACAGGGTCTGAAGCCATTCTGCGATTTTGCGGCCAGCTCCCATAAAAACGAGTTGTAAAATGGAGGTTCAGGGCACTGCAATTCACAAACCTGCAGAGTTATTAATGATAACTCTCGTCCACAAATATATTGAGGGAAGGCAAAGAAGAGGATTTGAAATCAAGGCAGAATTGCAGGAAACAGATTTCAGGAGGTAGATACGAATCGCCTTTAAAGCACATGAAAAGCGGCAAAACGTTGACAATGATGCCCTTGGCCAAAAAGGGCGTATGCGTTTTTTCCTGAATATATTCAGGAAAAAACGCATACGCCCTTTTTGGCCAACCAAGCAACCTGGAAAGGCAAATCAGCGCTACAAAGAAGTCTCTCTTCCCATCGGTCAAAAGGGCCATGCTGAAAAAAGTGTCAAAACCAGAAATGCAGGACAGGCCATGGAGAAATGGGAGCCTTGCTACACTGATGGGCGGGATGTAAATTGCCAAGAGCCACTCCGGAGAAGTGTCCGGTGAGTCCTGAAACATCTGAAAAACACAGCTTAGAGAGCATAGGGCACTTCCACTCATGGGGGTATAAATTGGGAAAATTAAAAATCAGCAAGACACAAGCACCCCAAAGTTTAGGGCTGCTCTGTTGACCAGGACCTCCACTTCATTCCACCTTCAATATCCCAGGAAAGAGAAAAATGGATAAAGAAGTTGTGGTCCTTATGTACAATGGAATATCACTCAGCCAGGAAATCAATGTCGTAAGGTTAGTAGCAGCATGATGAGTGGATTTAGGTACGACGATTCTAAGTGAAATAAGTCACACAGAAAAGGACACTTCTCATAAGGTATCACTGATAGAGGGAATGTAAAAACCGTTACACTTGAACTGAATTACAAAACAGAACAGAGTCACACATGCAGAAAACACACTATGGCTGCTTAACGGGAAAGGTGAGGTGGGGTGATACATAAAACAAGGGTATCAAATTAGCTCAGATACCGTTCCATAAACCCAATATGTAATAGACAAGACCTACTCCTTGCTCAGAGAACTGGACTCAGCACGCCCTATTCACCGCACAAGAATATATCTGACTAATAATAATCGTAAAACCTATGTATTGATATCTCTCTGTTAGTGTGTCAAGTGGGTGTAAAGCGGCATAAACACAGCAGTGAAAAGCAGCTAAACCCCATTATAAAAATAAATTACTTTGAAACACCCATGAAACAAAGACAGTGAAAGAGAGAGAAATTCTTACACAATGCGTTCAGGGGCTGTGATGCAACCTGGATTGACCATATCTAGACGCACAGCTGGATGAGACATAAGGGTGGACACTCTTGGGGCTGAGAGGTTTGGTGAGGTTGGGTGAGCAAACGCAGACCCTTTAAAGGAATACTGCGTGGTACCCATCGCATGGGTCCCAAATCTCCAGGTTCAAGGGCATCTTCCTACATCAAAAACATGCATGAGAAACCCAGAAGATGGTACACCGTGTGATGGGGAAAGGTTTCTAAAATGCACCTCATTTCTCATCTCCTTGTGCCCGGGTTCGCCATTCCAGCTGCTTTACTAGCAAGCTCCCTACTTGGAGCATCAGCACCTTTAACCTCCTGTTCCATACAGGTTGCAATTTGTCCGGAGGATAAACGGGAAGACGTGGAACCAACGAGAGACTAGCTCTTGGTGTTGGGACAGGCACAGGTCACTCTATTTTCCCATCAGAAAGAAGAATTAAGCACAGGCTCAGCCTGCCCCCCGGAACCAGAACAGGGCCTGAAGCCATTCTGCGATTTTGCGGCCAGCTCCCATAAAAACGAGTTGTAAAATGGAGGTTCAGGGCACTGCAATTCACAAACCTGCAGAGTTATAAATGATAACTCTCGTCCACAAATATATTGAGGGAAGGCAAAGAAGAGGATTTGAAATCAAGGCAGAATTGCAGGAAACAGATTTCAGGAGGTAGATACGAATCACCTTTAAAGCACATGAAAAGCGGCAAAACGTTGACAATGATGCCCTTGGCCAAAAAGGGCGTATGCGTTTTTTCCTGAATATATTCAGGAAAAAACGCATACGCCCTTTTTGGCCAACCAAGGAACCTGGAAAGGCAAATCAGCGCTACAAAGAAGTCTCGCTTCCCATCGGTCAAAAGGGCCATGCTGAAAAAAGTGTCAAAACCAGAAATGCAGGACAGGCCATGGAGAAATGGGAGCCTTGCTACACTGATGGGCGGGATGTAAATTGCCAAGAGCCACTCCGGAGAAGTGTCCGGTGAGTCCTGAAACATCTGAAAAACACAGCTTAGAGAGCATAGGGCACTTCCACTCATGGGGGTATAAATTGGGAAAATTAAAAATCAGCAAGACACAAGCACCCCAAAGTTTAGGGCTGCTCTGTTGACCAGGACCTCCACTTCATTCCACCTTAAATATCCCAGGAAAGAGAAAAATGGATAAAGAAGTTGTGGTCCTTATGTACATTGGAATATCACTCAGCCAGGAAATCAATGTCGTAAGGTTAGTAGCAGCATGATGAGTGGATTTAGGTACGACGATTCTAAGTGAAATAAGTCACACAGAAAAGGACACTTCTCATAAGGTATCACTGATAGAGGGAATGTAAAAACCGTTACACTTGAACTGAATTACAAAACAGAACAGAGTCACACATGCAGAAAACACACTATGGCTGCTTAACGGGAAAGGTGAGGTGGGGTGATACATAAAACAAGGGTATCAAATTAGCTCAGATACCGTTCCATAAACCCAATATGTAATAGACAAGACCTACTCCTTGCTCAGAGAACTGGACTCAACACGCCCTATTCACCGCACAAGAATATATCTGACTAATAATAATCGTAAAACCTATGTATTGATATCTCTCTGTTAGTGTGTCAAGTGGGTGTAAAGCGGCATAAACACAGCAGTGAAAAGCAGCTAAACCCCATTATAAAAATAAATTACTTTGAAACACCCATGAAACAAAGACAGTGAAAGAGAGAGAAATTCTTACACAATGCGTTCAGGGGCTGTGATGCAACCTGGATTGACCATATCTAGACGCACAGCTGGATGAGACATAAGGGTGGACACTCTTGGGGCTGAGAGGTTTGGTGAGGTTGGGTGAGCAAACGCAGACCCTTTAAAGGAATACTGCGTGGTACCCATCGCATGGGTCCCAAATCTCCAGGTTCAAGGGCATCTTCCTACATCAAAAACATACATGAAAAACCCAGAAGATGGTACACCGTGTGATGGGGAAAGGTTTCTAAAACGCACCTCATTTCTCATCTCCTTGTGCCCGTGTTCGCCATTCCAGCCGCTTTACTAGCAAGCTCCCTACTTGGAGCATCAGCACCTTTAACCTCCTGTTCCATGCAGGTTGCAATTTGTCCTGAGGATAAACGGGAAGATGTGGAACCAAAGAGAGACTAGCTCTTGGTGTTGGGACAGGCACAGGTCACTCTATTTTCCCATCAGAAAGAAGAATTAACCACAGGCTCAGCCTGCCCCCCGGAACCAGAACAGGGCCTGAAGCCATTCTGCGATTTTGCGGCCAGCTCCCATAAAAACGAGTTGTAAAATGGAGGTTCAGGGCACTGCAATTCACAAACCTGCAGAGTTATTAATGATAACTCTCGTCCACAAATATATTGAGGGAAGGCAAAGAAGAGGATTTGAAATCAAGGCAGAATTGCAGGAAACAGATTTCAGGAGGTAGATTCGAATCGCCTTTAAAGCACATGAAAAGCGGCAAAACGTTGACAATGATGCCCTTGGCCAAAAAGGGCGTATGCGTTTTTTCCTGAATATATTCAGGAAAAAACGCATACGCCCTTTTTGGTCAACCAAGCAACCTGGAAAGGCAAATCAGCGCTACAAAGAAGTCTCGCTTCCCATCGGTCAAAAGGGCCATGCTGAAAAAAGTGTCAAAACCAGAAATGCAGGACAGGCCATGGAGAAATGGGAGCCTTGCTACACTGATGGGCGGGATGTAAATTGCCAAGAGCCACTCTGGAGAAGTGTCCGGTGAGTCCTGAAACATCTGAAAAACACAGCTTAGAGAGCATAGGGCACTTCCACTCATGGGGGTATAAATTGGGAAAATTAAAAATCAGCAAGACACAAGCACCCCAAAGTTTAGGGCTGCTCTGTTGACCAGGACCTCCACTTCATTCCACCTTAAATATCCCAGGAAAGAGAAAAATGGATACAGAAGTTGTGGTTCTTATGTACAATGGAATATCACTCAGCCAGGAAATCAATGTCGTAAGGTTAGTAGCAGCATGATGAGTGGATTTAGGTACGACGATTCTAAGTGAAATAAGTCACACAGAAAAGGACACTTCTCATAAGGTATCACTGATAGAGGGAATGTAAAAACCGTTACACTTGAACTGAATTACAAAACAGAACAGAGTCACACATGCAGAAAACACACTATGGCTGCTTAACGGGAAAGGTGAGGTGGGGTGATACATAAAACAAGGGTATCAAATTAGCTCAGATACCGTTCCATAAACCCAATATGTAATAGACCAGACCTACTCCTTGCTCAGAGAACTGGACTCAACACGCCCTATTCACCGCACAAGAATATATCTGACTAATAATAATCGTAAAACCTATGTATTGATATCTCTCTGTTAGTGTGTCAAGTGGGTGTAAAGCGGGATAAACACAGCAGTGAAAAGCAGCTAAACCCCATTATAAAAATAAATTACTTTGAAACACCCATGAAACAAAGACAGTGAAAGAGAGAGAAATTCTTACACAATGCGTTCAGGGGCTGTGATGCAACCTGGATTGACCATATCTAGACGCACAGCTGGATGAGACATAAGGGTGGACACTCTTGGGGCTGAGAGGTTTGGTGAGGTTGGGTGAGCAAACGCAGACCCTTTAAAGGAATACTGCGTGGTACCCATCGCATGGGTCCCAAATCTCCAGGTTCAAGGGCATCTTCCTACATCAAAAACATGCATGAGAAACCCAGAAGATGGTACACCGTGTGATGGGGAAAGGTTTCTAAAACGCACCTCATTTCTCATCTCCTTGTGCCCGGGTTCGCCATTCCAGCCGCTTTACTAGCAAGCTCCCTACTTGGAGCATCAGCACCTTTAACCTCCTGTTCCATGCAGGTTGCAATTTGTCCTGAGGATAAACGGGAAGACGTGGAACCAACGAGAGACTAGCTCTTGGTGTTGGGACAGGCACAGGTCACTCTATTTTCCCATCAGAAAGAAGAATTAAGCACAGGCTCAGCCTGCCCCCCGGAACCAGAACAGGGCCTGAAGCCATTCTGCGATTTTGCGGCCAGCTCCCATAAAAACGAGTTGTAAAATGGAGGTTCAGGGCACTGCAATTCACAAACCTGCAGAGTTATAAATGATAACTCTCGTCCACAAATATATTGAGGGAAGGCAAAGAAGAGGATTTGAAATCAAGGCAGAATTGCAGGAAACAGATTTCAGGAGGTAGATACGAATTGCCTTTAAAGCACATGAAAAGCGGCAAAACGTTGACAATGATGCCCTTGGCCAAAAAGGGCGTATGCGTTTTTTCCTGAATATATTCAGGAAAAAAGGCATACGCCCTTTTTGGCCAACCAAGCCACCTGGAAAGGCAAATCAGCGCTACAAAGAAGTCTCGCTTCCCATCGGTCAAAAGGGCCATGCTGAAAAAAGTGTCAAAACCAGAAATGCAGGACAGGCCATGGAGAAATGGGAGCCTTGCTACACTGATGGGCGGGATGTAAATTGCCAAGAGCCACTCTGGAGAAGTGTCCGGTGAGTCCTGAAACATCTGAAAAACACAGCTTAGAGAGCATAGGGCACTTCCACTCATGGGGGTATAAATTGGGAAAATTAAAAATCAGCAAGACACAAGCACCCCAAAGTTTAGGGCTGCTCTGTTGACCAGGACCTCCACTTCATTCCACCTTAAATATCCCAGGAAAGAGAAAAATGGATAAAGAAGTTGTGGTCCTTATGTACATTGGAATATCACTCAGCCAGGAAATCAATGTCGTAAGGTTAGTAGCAGCATGATGAGTGGATTTAGGTACGACGATTCTAAGTGAAATAAGTCACACAGAAAAGGACACTTCTCATAAGGTATCACTGATAGAGGGAATGTAAAAACCGTTACACTTGAACTGAATTACAAAACAGAACAGAGTCACACATGCAGAAAACACACTATGGCTGCTTAACGGGAAAGGTGAGGTGGGGTGATACATAAAACAAGGGTATCAAATTAGCTCAGATACCGTTCCATAAACCCAATATGTAATAGACAAGACCTACTCCTTGCTCAGAGAACTGGACTCAACACGCCCTATTCACCGCACAAGAATATATCTGACTAATAATAATCGTAAAACCTATGTATTGATATCTCTCTGTTAGTGTGTCAAGTGGGTGTAAAGCGGCATAAACACAGCAGTGAAAAGCAGCTAAACCCCATTATAAAAATAAATTACTTTGAAACACCCATGAAACAAAGACAGTGAAAGAGAGAGAAATTCTTACACAATGCGTTCAGGGGCTGTGATGCAACCTGGATTGACCATATCTAGACGCACAGCTGGATGAGACATAAGGGTGGACACTCTTGGGGCTGAGAGGTTTGGTGAGGTTGGGTGAGCAAACGCAGACCCTTTAAAGGAATACTGCGTGGTACCCATCGCATGGGTCCCAAATCTCCAGGTTCAAGGGCATCTTCCTACATCAAAAACATACATGAAAAACCCAGAAGATGGTACACCGTGTGATGGGGAAAGGTTTCTAAAACGCACCTCATTTCTCATCTCCTTGTGCCCGTGTTCGCCATTCCAGCCGCTTTACTAGCAAGCTCCCTACTTGGAGCATCAGCACCTTTAACCTCCTGTTCCATGCAGGTTGCAATTTGTCCTGAGGATAAACGGGAAGATGTGGAACCAAAGAGAGACTAGCTCTTGGTGTTGGGACAGGCACAGGTCACTCTATTTTCCCATCAGAAAGAAGAATTAACCACAGGCTCAGCCTGCCCCCCGGAACCAGAACAGGGCCTGAAGCCATTCTGCGATTTTGCGGCCAGCTCCCATAAAAACGAGTTGTAAAATGGAGGTTCAGGGCACTGCAATTCACAAACCTGCAGAGTTATTAATGATAACTCTCGTCCACAAATATATTGAGGGAAGGCAAAGAAGAGGATTTGAAATCAAGGCAGAATTGCAGGAAACAGATTTCAGGAGGTAGATTCGAATCGCCTTTAAAGCACATGAAAAGCGGCAAAACGTTGACAATGATGCCCTTGGCCAAAAAGGGCGTATGCGTTTTTTCCTGAATATATTCAGGAAAAAACGCATACGCCCTTTTTGGTCAACCAAGCAACCTGGAAAGGCAAATCAGCGCTACAAAGAAGTCTCGCTTCCCATCGGTCAAAAGGGCCATGCTGAAAAAAGTGTCAAAACCAGAAATGCAGGACAGGCCATGGAGAAATGGGAGCCTTGCTACACTGATGGGCGGGATGTAAATTGCCAAGAGCCACTCTGGAGAAGTGTCCGGTGAGTCCTGAAACATCTGAAAAACACAGCTTAGAGAGCATAGGGCACTTCCACTCATGGGGGTATAAATTGGGAAAATTAAAAATCAGCAAGACACAAGCACCCCAAAGTTTAGGGCTGCTCTGTTGACCAGGACCTCCACTTCATTCCACCTTAAATATCCCAGGAAAGAGAAAAATGGATACAGAAGTTGTGGTTCTTATGTACAATGGAATATCACTCAGCCAGGAAATCAATGTCGTAAGGTTAGTAGCAGCATGATGAGTGGATTTAGGTACGACGATTCTAAGTGAAATAAGTCACACAGAAAAGGACACTTCTCATAAGGTATCACTGATAGAGGGAATGTAAAAACCGTTACACTTGAACTGAATTACAAAACAGAACAGAGTCACACATGCAGAAAACACACTATGGCTGCTTAACGGGAAAGGTGAGGTGGGGTGATACATAAAACAAGGGTATCAAATTAGCTCAGATACCGTTCCATAAACCCAATATGTAATAGACCAGACCTACTCCTTGCTCAGAGAACTGGACTCAACACGCCCTATTCACCGCACAAGAATATATCTGACTAATAATAATCGTAAAACCTATGTATTGATATCTCTCTGTTAGTGTGTCAAGTGGGTGTAAAGCGGGATAAACACAGCAGTGAAAAGCAGCTAAACCCCATTATAAAAATAAATTACTTTGAAACACCCATGAAACAAAGACAGTGAAAGAGAGAGAAATTCTTACACAATGCGTTCAGGGGCTGTGATGCAACCTGGATTGACCATATCTAGACGCACAGCTGGATGAGACATAAGGGTGGACACTCTTGGGGCTGAGAGGTTTGGTGAGGTTGGGTGAGCAAACGCAGACCCTTTAAAGGAATACTGCGTGGTACCCATCGCATGGGTCCCAAATCTCCAGGTTCAAGGGCATCTTCCTACATCAAAAACATGCATGAGAAACCCAGAAGATGGTACACCGTGTGATGGGGAAAGGTTTCTAAAACGCACCTCATTTCTCATCTCCTTGTGCCCGGGTTCGCCATTCCAGCCGCTTTACTAGCAAGCTCCCTACTTGGAGCATCAGCACCTTTAACCTCCTGTTCCATGCAGGTTGCAATTTGTCCTGAGGATAAACGGGAAGACGTGGAACCAACGAGAGACTAGCTCTTGGTGTTGGGACAGGCACAGGTCACTCTATTTTCCCATCAGAAAGAAGAATTAAGCACAGGCTCAGCCTGCCCCCCGGAACCAGAACAGGGCCTGAAGCCATTCTGCGATTTTGCGGCCAGCTCCCATAAAAACGAGTTGTAAAATGGAGGTTCAGGGCACTGCAATTCACAAACCTGCAGAGTTATAAATGATAACTCTCGTCCACAAATATATTGAGGGAAGGCAAAGAAGAGGATTTGAAATCAAGGCAGAATTGCAGGAAACAGATTTCAGGAGGTAGATACGAATTGCCTTTAAAGCACATGAAAAGCGGCAAAACGTTGACAATGATGCCCTTGGCCAAAAAGGGCGTATGCGTTTTTTCCTGAATATATTCAGGAAAAAAGGCATACGCCCTTTTTGGCCAACCAAGCCACCTGGAAAGGCAAATCAGCGCTACAAAGAAGTCTCGCTTCCCATCGGTCAAAAGGGCCATGCTGAAAAAAGTGTCAAAACCAGAAATGCAGGACAGGCCATGGAGAAATGGGAGCCTTGCTACACTGATGGGCGGGATGTAAATTGCCAAGAGCCACTCCGGAGAAGTGTCCGGTGAGTCCTGAAACATCTGAAAAACACAGCTTAGAGAGCATAGGGCACTTCCACTCATGGGGGTATAAATTGGGAAAATTAAAAATCAGCAAGACACAAGCACCCCAAAGTTTAGGGCTGCTCTGTTGACC
The DNA here is from genome assembly GCF_965194805.1 of Balaenoptera borealis. Lineage (NCBI taxonomy): Eukaryota > Metazoa > Chordata > Mammalia > Artiodactyla > Balaenopteridae > Balaenoptera > Balaenoptera borealis. Next base: position 67,844 of record NW_028122948.1, read on the forward strand.
AGGACCTCCACTTCATTCCACCTTAAATATCCCAGGAAAGAGAAAAATGGATAAAGAAGTTGTGGTCCTTATGTACATTGGAATATCACTCAGCCATGAAATCAATGTCGTAAGGTTAGTAGCAGCATGATGAGTGGATTTAGGTACGACGATTCTAAGTGAAATAAGTCACACAGAAAAGGACACTTCTCATAAGGTATCACTGATAGAGGGAATGTAAAAACCGTTACACTTGAACTGAATTACAAAACAGAACAGAGTCACACATGCAGAAAACACACTATGGCTGCTTAACGGGAAAGGTGAGGTGGGGTGATACATAAAACAAGGGTATCAAATTAGCTCAGATACCGTTCCATAAACCCAATATGTAATAGACAAGACCTACTCCTTGCTCAGAGAACTGGACTCAACACGCCCTATTCACCGCACAAGAATATATCTGACTAATAATAATCGTAAAACCTATGTATTGATATCTCTCTGTTAGTGTGTCAAGTGGGTGTAAAGCGGCATAAACACAGCAGTGAAAAGCAGCTAAACCCCATTATAAAAATAAATTACTTTGAAACACCCATGAAACAAAGACAGTGAAAGAGAGAGAAATTCTTACACAATGCGTTCAGGGGCTGTGATGCAACCTGGATTGACCATATCTAGACGCACAGCTGGATGAGACATAAGGGTGGACACTCTTGGGGCTGAGAGGTTTGGTGAGGTTGGGTGAGCAAACGCAGACCCTTTAAAGGAATACTGCGTGGTACCCATCGCATGGGTCCCAAATCTCCAGGTTCAAGGGCATCTTCCTACATCAAAAACATGCATGAGAAACCCAGAAGATGGTACACCGTGTGATGGGGAAAGGTTTCTAAAACGCACCTCATTTCTCAACTCCTTGTGCCCGGGTTCGCCATTCCAGCCGCTTTACTAGCAAGCTCCCTACTTGGAGCATCAGCACCTTTAACCTCCTGTTCCATGCGGGTTGCAATTTGTCCTGAGGATAAACGGGAAGACGTGGAACCAACGAGAGACTAGCTCTTGGTGTTGGGACAGGCACAGGTCACTCTATTTTCCCATCAGAAAGAAGAATTAACCACAGGCTCAGCCTGACCCCCGGAACCAGAACAGGGCCTGAAGCCATTCTGCGATTTTGCGGCCAGCTCCCATAAAAACGAGTTGTAAAATGGAGGTTCAGGGCACTGCAATTCACAAACCCGCAGAGTTATAAATGATAACTGTCGTCCACAAATATATTGAGGGAAGGCAAAGAAGAGGATTTGAAATCAAGGCAGAATTGCAGGAAACAGATTTCAGGAGGTAGATACGAATCGCCTTTAAAGCACATGAAAAGCGGCAAAACGTTGACAATGATGCCCTTGGCCAAAAAGGGCGTATGCGTTTTTTCCTGAATATATTCAGGAAAAAACGCATACGCCCTTTTTGGCCAACCAAGCAACCTGGAAAGGCAAATCAGCGGTACAAAGAAGTCTCGCTTCCCATCGGTCAAAAGGGCCATGCTGAAAAAAGTGTCAAAACCAGAAATGCAGGACAGGCCATGGAGAAATGGGAGCCTTGCTACACTGATGGGCGGGATGTAAATTGCCAAGAGCCACTCTGGAGAAGTGTCCGGTGAGTCCTGAAACATCTGAAAAACACAGCTTAGAGAGCATAGGGCACTTCCACTCATGGGGGTATAAATTGGGAAAATTAAAAATCAGCAAGACACAAGCACCCCAAAGTTTAGGGCTGCTCTGTTGACCAGGACCTCCACTTCATTCCACCTTAAATATCCCAGGAAAGAGAAAAATGGATACAGAAGTTGTGGTTCTTATGTACAATGGAATATCACTCAGCCAGGAAATCAATGTCGTAAGGTTAGTAGCAGCATGATGAGTGGATTTAGGTACGACGATTCTAAGTGAAATAAGTCACACAGAAAAGGACACTTCTCATAAGGTATCACTGATAGAGGGAATGTAAAAACCGTTACACTTGAACTGAATTACAAAACAGAACAGAGTCACACATGCAGAAAACACACTATGGCTGCTTAACGGGAAAGGTGAGGTGGGGTGATACATAAAACAAGGGTATCAAATTAGCTCAGATACCGTTCCATAAACCCAATATGTAATAGACCAGACCTACTCCTTGCTCAGAGAACTGGACTCAACACGCCCTATTCACCGCACAAGAATATATCTGACTAATAATAATCGTAAAACCTATGTATTGATATCTCTCTGTTAGTGTGTCAAGTGGGTGTAAAGCGGGATAAACACAGCAGTGAAAAGCAGCTAAACCCCATTATAAAAATAAATTACTTTGAAACACCCATGAAACAAAGACAGTGAAAGAGAGAGAAATTCTTACACAATGCGTTCAGGGGCTGTGATGCAACCTGGATTGACCATATCTAGACGCACAGCTGGATGAGACATAAGGGTGGACACTCTTGGGGCTGAGAGGTTTGGTGAGGTTGGGTGAGCAAACGCAGACCCTTTAAAGGAATACTGCGTGGTACCCATCGCATGGGTCCCAAATCTCCAGGTTCAAGGGCATCTTCCTACATCAAAAACATGCATGAGAAACCCAGAAGATGGTACACCGTGTGATGGGGAAAGGTTTCTAAAACGCACCTCATTTCTCAACTCCTTGTGCCCGGGTTCGCCATTCCAGCCACTTTACTAGCAAGCTCCCTACTTGGAGCATCAGCACCTTTAACCTCCTGTTCCATGCAGGTTGCAATTTGTCCTGAGGATAAACGGGAAGACGTGGAACCAACGAGAGACTAGCTCTTGGTGTTGGGACAGGCACAGGTCACTCTATTTTCCCGTCAGAAAGAAGAATTAACCACAGGCTCAGCCTGACCCCCGGAACCAGAACAGGGCCTGAAGCCATTCTGCGATTTTGCGGCCAGCTCCCATAAAAACGAGTTGTAAAATGGAGGTTCAGGGCACTGCAATTCACAAACCTGCAGAGTTATAAATGATAACTCCCGTCCACAAATATATTGAGGGAAGGCAAAGAAGAGGATTTGAAATCAAGGCAGAATTGCAGGAAACAGATTTCAGGAGGTAGATACGAATCGCCTTTAAAGCACATGAAAAGCGGCAAAACGTTGACAATGATGCCCTTGGCCAAAAAGGGCGTATGTGTTTTTTCCTGAATATATTCAGGAAAAAACGCATACGCCCTTTTTGGCCAACCAAGCCACCTGGAAAGGCAAATCAGCGGTACAAAGAAGTCTCGCTTCCCATCGGTCAAAAGGGCCATGCTGAAAAAAGTGTCAAAACCAGAAATGCAGGACAGGCCATGGAGAAATGGGAGCCTTGCTACACTGATGGGCGGGATGTAAATTGCCAGGAGCCACTCCGGAGAAGTGTCCGGTGAGTCCTGAAACATCTGAAAAACACAGCTTAGAGAGCATAGGGCACTTCCACTCATGGGGGTATAAATTGGGAAAATTAAAAATCAGCAAGACACAAGCACCCCAAAGTTTAGGGCTGCTCTGTTGACCAGGACCTCCACTTCATTCCACCTTAAATATCCCAGGAAAGAGAAAAATGGATAAAGAAGTTGTGGTCCTTATGTACATTGGAATATCACTCAGCCATGAAATCAATGTCGTAAGGTTAGTAGCAGCATGATGAGTGGATTTAGGTACGACGATTCTAAGTGAAATAAGTCACACAGAAAAGGACACTTCTCATAAGGTATCACTGATAGAGGGAATGTAAAAACCGTTACACTTGAACTGAATTACAAAACAGAACAGAGTCACACATGCAGAAAACACACTATGGCTGCTTAACGGGAAAGGTGAGGTGGGGTGATACATAAAACAAGGGTATCAAATTAGCTCAGATACCGTTCCATAAACCCAATATGTAATAGACAAGACCTACTCCTTGCTCAGAGAACTGGACTCAACACGCCCTATTCACCGCACAAGAATATATCTGACTAATAATAATCGTAAAACCTATGTATTGATATCTCTCTGTTAGTGTGTCAAGTGGGTGTAAAGCGGCATAAACACAGCAGTGAAAAGCAGCTAAACCCCATTATAAAAATAAATTACTTTGAAACACCCATGAAACAAAGACAGTGAAAGAGAGAGAAATTCTTACACAATGCGTTCAGGGGCTGTGATGCAACCTGGATTGACCATATCTAGACGCACAGCTGGATGAGACATAAGGGTGGACACTCTTGGGGCTGAGAGGTTTGGTGAGGTTGGGTGAGCAAACGCAGACCCTTTAAAGGAATACTGCGTGGTACCCATCGCATGGGTCCCAAATCTCCAGGTTCAAGGGCATCTTCCTACATCAAAAACATACATGAAAAACCCAGAAGATGGTACACCGTGTGATGGGGAAAGGTTTCTAAAACGCACCTCATTTCTCATCTCCTTGTGCCCGTGTTCGCCATTCCAGCCGCTTTACTAGCAAGCTCCCTACTTGGAGCATCAGCACCTTTAACCTCCTGTTCCATGCAGGTTGCAATTTGTCCTGAGGATAAACGGGAAGATGTGGAACCAAAGAGAGACTAGCTCTTGGTGTTGGGACAGGCACAGGTCACTCTATTTTCCCATCAGAAAGAAGAATTAACCACAGGCTCAGCCTGCCCCCCGGAACCAGAACAGGGCCTGAAGCCATTCTGCGATTTTGCGGCCAGCTCCCATAAAAACGAGTTGTAAAATGGAGGTTCAGGGCACTGCAATTCACAAACCTGCAGAGTTATTAATGATAACTCTCGTCCACAAATATATTGAGGGAAGGCAAAGAAGAGGATTTGAAATCAAGGCAGAATTGCAGGAAACAGATTTCAGGAGGTAGATTCGAATCGCCTTTAAAGCACATGAAAAGCGGCAAAACGTTGACAATGATGCCCTTGGCCAAAAAGGGCGTATGCGTTTTTTCCTGAATATATTCAGGAAAAAACGCATACACCCTTTTTGGTCAACCAAGCAACCTGGAAAGGCAAATCAGCGCTACAAAGAAGTCTCGCTTCCCATCGGTCAAAAGGGCCATGCTGAAAAAAGTGTCAAAACCAGAAATGCAGGACAGGCCATGGAGAAATGGGAGCCTTGCTACACTGATGGGCGGGATGTAAATTGCCAAGAGCCACTCTGGAGAAGTGTCCGGTGAGTCCTGAAACATCTGAAAAACACAGCTTAGAGAGCATAGGGCACTTCCACTCATGGGGGTATAAATTGGGAAAATTAAAAATCAGCAAGACACAAGCACCCCAAAGTTTAGGGCTGCTCTGTTGACCAGGACCTCCACTTCATTCCACCTTAAATATCCCAGGAAAGAGAAAAATGGATACAGAAGTTGTGGTTCTTATGTACAATGGAATATCACTCAGCCAGGAAATCAATGTCGTAAGGTTAGTAGCAGCATGATGAGTGGATTTAGGTACGACGATTCTAAGTGAAATAAGTCACACAGAAAAGGACACTTCTCATAAGGTATCACTGATAGAGGGAATGTAAAAACCGTTACACTTGAACTGAATTACAAAACAGAACAGAGTCACACATGCAGAAAACACACTATGGCTGCTTAACGGGAAAGGTGAGGTGGGGTGATACATAAAACAAGGGTATCAAATTAGCTCAGATACCGTTCCATAAACCCAATATGTAATAGACCAGACCTACTCCTTGCTCAGAGAACTGGACTCAACACGCCCTATTCACCGCACAAGAATATATCTGACTAATAATAATCGTAAAACCTATGTATTGATATCTCTCTGTTAGTGTGTCAAGTGGGTGTAAAGCGGGATAAACACAGCAGTGAAAAGCAGCTAAACCCCATTATAAAAATAAATTACTTTGAAACACCCATGAAACAAAGACAGTGAAAGAGAGAGAAATTCTTACACAATGCGTTCAGGGGCTGTGATGCAACCTGGATTGACCATATCTAGACGCACAGCTGGATGAGACATAAGGGTGGACACTCTTGGGGCTGAGAGGTTTGGTGAGGTTGGGTGAGCAAACGCAGACCCTTTAAAGGAATACTGCGTGGTACCCATCGCATGGGTCCCAAATCTCCAGGTTCAAGGGCATCTTCCTACATCAAAAACATGCATGAGAAACCCAGAAGATGGTACACCGTGTGATGGGGAAAGGTTTCTAAAACGCACCTCATTTCTCAACTCCTTGTGCCCGGGTTCGCCATTCCAGCCACTTTACTAGCAAGCTCCCTACTTGGAGCATCAGCACCTTTAACCTCCTGTTCCATGCAGGTTGCAATTTGTCCTGAGGATAAACGGGAAGACGTGGAACCAACGAGAGACTAGCTCTTGGTGTTGGGACAGGCACAGGTCACTCTATTTTCCCATCAGAAAGAAGAATTAACCACAGGCTCAGCCTGACCCCCGGAACCAGAACAGGGCCTGAAGCCATTCTGCGATTTTGCGGCCAGCTCCCATAAAAACGAGTTGTAAAATGGAGGTTCAGGGCACTGCAATTCACAAACCTGCAGAGTTATAAATGATAACTCCCGTCCACAAATATATTGAGGGAAGGCAAAGAAGAGGATTTGAAATCAAGGCAGAATTGCAGGAAACAGATTTCAGGAGGTAGATACGAATCGCCTTTAAAGCACATGAAAAGCGGCAAAACGTTGACAATGATGCCCTTGGCCAAAAAGGGCGTATGTGTTTTTTCCTGAATATATTCAGGAAAAAACGCATACGCCCTTTTTGGCCAACCAAGCCACCTGGAAAGGCAAATCAGCGGTACAAAGAAGTCTCGCTTCCCATCGGTCAAAAGGGCCATGCTGAAAAAAGTGTCAAAACCAGAAATGCAGGACAGGCCATGGAGAAATGGGAGCCTTGCTACACTGATGGGCGGGATGTAAATTGCCAGGAGCCACTCCGGAGAAGTGTCCGGTGAGTCCTGAAACATCTGAAAAACACAGCTTAGAGAGCATAGGGCACTTCCACTCATGGGGGTATAAATTGGGAAAATTAAAAATCAGCAAGACACAAGCACCCCAAAGTTTAGGGCTGCTCTGTTGACCAGGACCTCCACTTCATTCCACCTTAAATATCCCAGGAAAGAGAAAAATGGATAAAGAAGTTGTGGTCCTTATGTACATTGGAATATCACTCAGCCATGAAATCAATGTCGTAAGGTTAGTAGCAGCATGATGAGTGGATTTAGGTACGACGATTCTAAGTGAAATAAGTCACACAGAAAAGGACACTTCTCATAAGGTATCACTGATAGAGGGAATGTAAAAACCGTTACACTTGAACTGAATTACAAAACAGAACAGAGTCACACATGCAGAAAACACACTATGGCTGCTTAACGGGAAAGGTGAGGTGGGGTGATACATAAAACAAGGGTATCAAATTAGCTCAGATACCGTTCCATAAACCCAATATGTAATAGACAAGACCTACTCCTTGCTCAGAGAACTGGACTCAACACGCCCTATTCACCGCACAAGAATATATCTGACTAATAATAATCGTAAAACCTATGTATTGATATCTCTCTGTTAGTGTGTCAAGTGGGTGTAAAGCGGCATAAACACAGCAGTGAAAAGCAGCTAAACCCCATTATAAAAATAAATTACTTTGAAACACCCATGAAACAAAGACAGTGAAAGAGAGAGAAATTCTTACACAATGCGTTCAGGGGCTGTGATGCAACCTGGATTGACCATATCTAGACGCACAGCTGGATGAGACATAAGGGTGGACACTCTTGGGGCTGAGAGGTTTGGTGAGGTTGGGTGAGCAAACGCAGACCCTTTAAAGGAATACTGCGTGGTACCCATCGCATGGGTCCCAAATCTCCAGGTTCAAGGGCATCTTCCTACATCAAAAACATGCATGAGAAACCCAGAAGATGGTACACCGTGTGATGGGGAAAGGTTTCTAAAACGCACCTCATTTCTCATCTCCTTGTGCCCGTGTTCGCCATTCCAGCCGCTTTACTAGCAAGCTCCCTACTTGGAGCATCAGCACCTTTAACCTCCTGTTCCATGCAGGTTGCAATTTGTCCTGAGGATAAACGGGAAGATGTGGAACCAAAGAGAGACTAGCTCTTGGTGTTGGGACAGGCACAGGTCACTCTATTTTCCCATCAGAAAGAAGAATTAACCACAGGCTCAGCCTGCCCCCCGGAACCAGAACAGGGCCTGAAGCCATTCTGCGATTTTGCGGCCAGCTCCCATAAAAACGAGTTGTAAAATGGAGGTTCAGGGCACTGCAATTCACAAACCTGCAGAGTTATTAATGATAACTCTCGTCCACAAATATATTGAGGGAAGGCAAAGAAGAGGATTTGAAATCAAGGCAGAATTGCAGGAAACAGATTTCAGGAGGTAGATTCGAATCGCCTTTAAAGCACATGAAAAGCGGCAAAACGTTGACAATGATGCCCTTGGCCAAAAAGGGCGTATGCGTTTTTTCCTGAATATATTCAGGAAAAAACGCATACGCCCTTTTTGGTCAACCAAGCAACCTGGAAAGGCAAATCAGCGCTACAAAGAAGTCTCGCTTCCCATCGGTCAAAAGGGCCATGCTGAAAAAAGTGTCAAAACCAGAAATGCAGGACAGGCCATGGAGAAATGGGAGCCTTGCTACACTGATGGGCGGGATGTAAATTGCCAAGAGCCACTCTGGAGAAGTGTCCGGTGAGTCCTGAAACATCTGAAAAACACAGCTTAGAGAGCATAGGGCACTTCCACTCATGGGGGTATAAATTGGGAAAATTAAAAATCAGCAAGACACAAGCACCCCAAAGTTTAGGGCTGCTCTGTTGACCAGGACCTCCACTTCATTCCACCTTAAATATCCCAGGAAAGAGAAAAATGGATACAGAAGTTGTGGTTCTTATGTACAATGGAATATCACTCAGCCAGGAAATCAATGTCGTAAGGTTAGTAGCAGCATGATGAGTGGATTTAGGTACGACGATTCTAAGTGAAATAAGTCACACAGAAAAGGACACTTCTCATAAGGTATCACTGATAGAGGGAATGTAAAAACCGTTACACTTGAACTGAATTACAAAACAGAACAGAGTCACACATGCAGAAAACACACTATGGCTGCTTAACGGGAAAGGTGAGGTGGGGTGATACATAAAACAAGGGTATCAAATTAGCTCAGATACCGTTCCATAAACCCAATATGTAATAGACCAGACCTACTCCTTGCTCAGAGAACTGGACTCAACACGCCCTATTCACCGCACAAGAATATATCTGACTAATAATAATCGTAAAACCTATGTATTGATATCTCTCTGTTAGTGTGTCAAGTGGGTGTAAAGCGGGATAAACACAGCAGTGAAAAGCAGCTAAACCCCATTATAAAAATAAATTACTTTGAAACACCCATGAAACAAAGACAGTGAAAGAGAGAGAAATTCTTACACAATGCGTTCAGGGGCTGTGATGCAACCTGGATTGACCATATCTAGACGCACAGCTGGATGAGACATAAGGGTGGACACTCTTGGGGCTGAGAGGTTTGGTGAGGTTGGGTGAGCAAACGCAGACCCTTTAAAGGAATACTGCGTGGTACCCATCGCATGGGTCCCAAATCTCCAGGTTCAAGGGCATCTTCCTACATCAAAAACATGCATGAGAAACCCAGAAGATGGTACACCGTGTGATGGGGAAAGGTTTCTAAAACGCACCTCATTTCTCAACTCCTTGTGCCCGGGTTCGCCATTCCAGCCACTTTACTAGCAAGCTCCCTACTTGGAGCATCAGCACCTTTAACCTCCTGTTCCATGCAGGTTGCAATTTGTCCTGAGGATAAACGGGAAGACGTGGAACCAACGAGAGACTAGCTCTTGGTGTTGGGACAGGCACAGGTCACTCTATTTTCCCATCAGAAAGAAGAATTAACCACAGGCTCAGCCTGACCCCCGGAACCAGAACAGGGCCTGAAGCCATTCTGCGATTTTGCGGCCAGCTCCCATAAAAACGAGTTGTAAAATGGAGGTTCAGGGCACTGCAATTCACAAACCTGCAGAGTTATAAATGATAACTCCCGTCCACAAATATATTGAGGGAAGGCAAAGAAGAGGATTTGAAATCAAGGCAGAATTGCAGGAAACAGATTTCAGGAGGTAGATACGAATCGCCTTTAAAGCACATGAAAAGCGGCAAAACGTTGACAATGATGCCCTTGGCCAAAAAGGGCGTATGTGTTTTTTCCTGAATATATTCAGGAAAAAACGCATACGCCCTTTTTGGCCAACCAAGCCACCTGGAAAGGCAAATCAGCGGTACAAAGAAGTCTCGCTTCCCATCGGTCAAAAGGGCCATGCTGAAAAAAGTGTCAAAACCAGAAATGCAGGACAGGCCATGGAGAAATGGGAGCCTTGCTACACTGATGGGCGGGATGTAAATTGCCAGGAGCCACTCCGGAGAAGTGTCCGGTGAGTCCTGAAACATCTGAAAAACACAGCTTAGAGAGCATAGGGCACTTCCACTCATGGGGGTATAAATTGGGAAAATTAAAAATCAGCAAGACACAAGCACCCCAAAGTTTAGGGCTGCTCTGTTGACCAGGACCTCCACTTCATTCCACCTTAAATATCCCAGGAAAGAGAAAAATGGATAAAGAAGTTGTGGTCCTTATGTACATTGGAATATCACTCAGCCATGAAATCAATGTCGTAAGGTTAGTAGCAGCATGATGAGTGGATTTAGGTACGACGATTCTAAGTGAAATAAGTCACACAGAAAAGGACACTTCTCATAAGGTATCACTGATAGAGGGAATGTAAAAACCGTTACACTTGAACTGAATTACAAAACAGAACAGAGTCACACATGCAGAAAACACACTATGGCTGCTTAACGGGAAAGGTGAGGTGGGGTGATACATAAAACAAGGGTATCAAATTAGCTCAGATACCGTTCCATAAACCCAATATGTAATAGACAAGACCTACTCCTTGCTCAGAGAACTGGACTCAACACGCCCTATTCACCGCACAAGAATATATCTGACTAATAATAATCGTAAAACCTATGTATTGATATCTCTCTGTTAGTGTGTCAAGTGGGTGTAAAGCGGCATAAACACAGCAGTGAAAAGCAGCTAAACCCCATTATAAAAATAAATTACTTTGAAACACCCATGAAACAAAGACAGTGAAAGAGAGAGAAATTCTTACACAATGCGTTCAGGGGCTGTGATGCAACCTGGATTGACCATATCTAGACGCACAGCTGGATGAGACATAAGGGTGGACACTCTTGGGGCTGAGAGGTTTGGTGAGGTTGGGTGAGCAAACGCAGACCCTTTAAAGGAATACTGCGTGGTACCCATCGCATGGGTCCCAAATCTCCAGGTTCAAGGGCATCTTCCTACATCAAAAACATGCATGAGAAACCCAGAAGATGGTACACCGTGTGATGGGGAAAGGTTTCTAAAACGCACCTCATTTCTCAACTCCTTGTGCCCGGGTTCGCCATTCCAGCCGCTTTACTAGCAAGCTCCCTACTTGGAGCATCAGCACCTTTAACCTCCTGTTCCATGCGGGTTGCAATTTGTCCTGAGGATAAACGGGAAGACGTGGAACCAACGAGAGACTAGCTCTTGGTGTTGGGACAGGCACAGGTCACTCTATTTTCCCATCAGAAAGAAGAATTAACCACAGGCTCAGCCTGACCCCCGGAACCAGAACAGGGCCTGAAGCCATTCTGCGATTTTGCGGCCAGCTCCCATAAAAACGAGTTGTAAAATGGAGGTTCAGGGCACTGCAATTCACAAACCCGCAGAGTTATAAATGATAACTGTCGTCCACAAATATATTGAGGGAAGGCAAAGAAGAGGATTTGAAATCAAGGCAGAATTGCAGGAAACAGATTTCAGGAGGTAGATACGAATCGCCTTTAAAGCACATGAAAAGCGGCAAAACGTTGACAATGATGCCCTTGGCCAAAAAGGGCGTATGCGTTTTTTCCTGAATATATTCAGGAAAAAACGCATACGCCCTTTTTGGCCAACCAAGCAACCTGGAAAGGCAAATCAGCGCTACAAAGAAGTCTCGCTTCCCATCGGTCAAAAGGGCCATGCTGAAAAAAGTGTCAAAACCAGAAATGCAGGACAGGCCATGGAGAAATGGGAGCCTTGCTACACTGATGGGCGGGATGTAAATTGCCAAGAGCCACTCTGGAGAAGTGTCCGGTGAGTCCTGAAACATCTGAAAAACACAGCTTAGAGAGCATAGGGCACTTCCACTCATGGGGGTATAAATTGGGAAAATTAAAAATCAGCAAGACACAAGCACCCCAAAGTTTAGGGCTGCTCTGTTGACCAGGACCTCCACTTCATTCCACCTTAAATATCCCAGGAAAGAGAAAAATGGATAAAGAAGTTGTGGTTCTTATGTACAATGGAATATCACTCAGCCAGGAAATCAATGTCGTAAGGTTAGTAGCAGCATGATGAGTGGATTTAGGTACGACGATTCTAAGTGAAATAAGTCACACAGAAAAGGACACTTCTCATAAGGTATCACTGATAGAGGGAATGTAAAAACCGTTACACTTGAACTGAATTACAAAACAGAACAGAGTCACACATGCAGAAAACACACTATGGCTGCTTAACGGGAAAGGTGAGGTGGGGTGATACATAAAACAAGGGTATCAAATTAGCTCAGATACCGTTCCATAAACCCAATATGTAATAGACAAGACCTACTCCTTGCTCAGAGAACTGGACTCAACACGCCCTATTCACCGCACAAGAATATATCTGACTAATAATAATCGTAAAACCTATGTATTGATATCTCTCTGTTAGTGTGTCAAGTGGGTGTAAAGCGGCATAAACACAGCAGTGAAAAGCAGCTAAACCCCATTATAAAAATAAATTACTTTGAAACACCCATGAAACAAAGACAGTGAAAGAGAGAGAAATTCTTACACAATGCGTTCAGGGGCTGTGATGCAACCTGGATTGACCATATCTAGACGCACAGCTGGATGAGACATAAGGGTGGACACTCTTGGGGCTGAGAGGTTTGGTGAGGTTGGGTGAGCAAACGCAGACCCTTTAAAGGAATACTGCGTGGTACCCATCGCATGGGTCCCAAATCTCCAGGTTCAAGGGCATCTTCCTACATCAAAAACATGCATGAGAAACCCAGAAGATGGTACACCGTGTGATGGGGAAAGGTTTCTAAAACGCACCTCATTTCTCATCTCCTTGTGCCCGGGTTCGCCATTCCAGCCGCTTTACTAGCAAGCTCCCTACTTGGAGCATCAGCACCTTTAACCTCCTGTTCCATGCAGGTTGCAATTTGTCCTGAGGATAAACGGGAAGACGTGGAACCAACGAGAGACTAGCTCTTGGTGTTGGGACAGGCACAGGTCACTCTATTTTCCCATCAGAAAGAAGAATTAACCACAGGCTCAGCCTGACCCCCGGAACCAGAACAGGGCCTGAAGCCATTCTGCGATTTTGCGGCCAGCTCCCATAAAAACGAGTTGTAAAATGGAGGTTCAGGGCACTGCAATTCACAAACCTGCAGAGTTATAAATGATAACTCCCGTCCACAAATATATTGAGGGAAGGCAAAGAAGAGGATTTGAAATCAAGGCAGAATTGCAGGAAACAGATTTCAGGAGGTAGATACGAATCGCCTTTAAAGCACATGAAAAGCGGCAAAACGTTGACAATGATGCCCTTGGCCAAAAAGGGCGTATGTGTTTTTTCCTGAATATATTCAGGAAAAAACGCATACGCCCTTTTTGGCCAACCAAGCCACCTGGAAAGGCAAATCAGCGGTACAAAGAAGTCTCGCTTCCCATCGGTCAAAAGGGCCATGCTGAAAAAAGTGTCAAAACCAGAAATGCAGGACAGGCCATGGAGAAATGGGAGCCTTGCTACACTGATGGGCGGGATGTAAATTGCCAGGAGCCACTCCGGAGAAGTGTCCGGTGAGTCCTGAAACATCTGAAAAACACAGCTTAGAGAGCATAGGGCACTTCCACTCATGGGGGTATAAATTGGGAAAATTAAAAATCAGCAAGACACAAGCACCCCAAAGTTTAGGGCTGCTCTGTTGACCAGGACCTCCACTTCATTCCACCTTAAATATCCCAGGAAAGAGAAAAATGGATAAAGAAGTTGTGGTCCTTATGTACATTGGAATATCACTCAGCCATGAAATCAATGTCGTAAGGTTAGTAGCAGCATGATGAGTGGATTTAGGTACGACGATTCTAAGTGAAATAAGTCACACAGAAAAGGACACTTCTCATAAGGTATCACTGATAGAGGGAATGTAAAAACCGTTACACTTGAACTGAATTACAAAACAGAACAGAGTCACACATGCAGAAAACACACTATGGCTGCTTAACGGGAAAGGTGAGGTGGGGTGATACATAAAACAAGGGTATCAAATTAGCTCAGATACCGTTCCATAAACCCAATATGTAATAGACAAGACCTACTCCTTGCTCAGAGAACTGGACTCAACACGCCCTATTCACCGCACAAGAATATATCTGACTAATAATAATCGTAAAACCTATGTATTGATATCTCTCTGTTAGTGTGTCAAGTGGGTGTAAAGCGGCATAAACACAGCAGTGAAAAGCAGCTAAACCCCATTATAAAAATAAATTACTTTGAAACACCCATGAAACAAAGACAGTGAAAGAGAGAGAAATTCTTACACAATGCGTTCAGGGGCTGTGATGCAACCTGGATTGACCATATCTAGACGCACAGCTGGATGAGACATAAGGGTGGACACTCTTGGGGCTGAGAGGTTTGGTGAGGTTGGGTGAGCAAACGCAGACCCTTTAAAGGAATACTGCGTGGTACCCATCGCATGGGTCCCAAATCTCCAGGTTCAAGGGCATCTTCCTACATCAAAAACATGCATGAGAAACCCAGAAGATGGTACACCGTGTGATGGGGAAAGGTTTCTAAAACGCACCTCATTTCTCAACTCCTTGTGCCCGGGTTCGCCATTCCAGCCGCTTTACTAGCAAGCTCCCTACTTGGAGCATCAGCACCTTTAACCTCCTGTTCCATGCGGGTTGCAATTTGTCCTGAGGATAAACGGGAAGACGTGGAACCAACGAGAGACTAGCTCTTGGTGTTGGGACAGGCACAGGTCACTCTATTTTCCCATCAGAAAGAAGAATTAACCACAGGCTCAGCCTGACCCCCGGAACCAGAACAGGGCCTGAAGCCATTCTGCGATTTTGCGGCCAGCTCCCATAAAAACGAGTTGTAAAATGGAGGTTCAGGGCACTGCAATTCACAAACCCGCAGAGTTATAAATGATAACTGTCGTCCACAAATATATTGAGGGAAGGCAAAGAAGAGGATTTGAAATCAAGGCAGAATTGCAGGAAACAGATTTCAGGAGGTAGATACGAATCGCCTTTAAAGCACATGAAAAGCGGCAAAACGTTGACAATGATGCCCTTGGCCAAAAAGGGCGTATGCGTTTTTTCCTGAATATATTCAGGAAAAAACGCATACGCCATTTTTGGCCAACCAAGCAACCTGGAAAGGCAAATCAGCGCTACAAAGAAGTCTCGCTTCCCATCGGTCCAAAGGGCCATGCTGAAAAAAGTGTCAAAACCAGAAATGCAGGACAGGCCATGGAGAAATGGGAGCCTTGCTACACTGATGGGCGGGTTGTAAATTGCCAAGAGCCACTCCGGAGAAGTGTCCGGTGAGTCCTGAAACATCTGAAAAACACAGCTTAGAGAGCATAGGGCACTTCCACTCATGGGGGTATAAATTGGGAAAATTAAAAATCAGCAAGACACAAGCACCCCAAAGTTTAGGGCTGCTCTGTTGACCAGGACCTCCACTTCATTCCACCTTAAATATCCCAGGAAAGAGAAAAATGGATAAAGAAGTTGTGGTCCTTATGTACATTGGAATATCACTCAGCCAGGAAATCAATGTCGTAAGGTTAGTAGCAGCATGATGAGTGGATTTAGGTACGACGATTCTAAGTGAAATAAGTCACACAGAAAAGGACACTTCTCATAAGGTATCACTGATAGAGGGAATGTAAAAACCGTTACACTTGAACTGAATTACAAAACAGAACAGAGTCACACATGCAGAAAACACACTATGGCTGCTTAACGGGAAAGGTGAGGTGGGGTGATACATAAAACAAGGGTATCAAATTAGCTCAGATACCGTTCCATAAACCCAATATGTAATAGACAAGACCTACTCCTTGCTCAGAGAACTGGACTCAACACGCCCTATTCACCGCACAAGAATATATCTGACTAATAATAATCGTAAAACCTATGTATTGATATCTCTCTGTTAGTGTGTCAAGTGGGTGTAAAGCGGCATAAACACAGCAGTGAAAAGCAGCTAAACCCCATTATAAAAATAAATTACTTTGAAACACCCATGAAACAAAGACAGTGAAAGAGAGAGAAATTCTTACACAATGCGTTCAGGGGCTGTGATGCAACCTGGATTGACCATATCTAGACGCACAGCTGGATGAGACATAAGGGTGGACACTCTTGGGGCTGAGAGGTTTGGTGAGGTTGGGTGAGCAAACGCAGACCCTTTAAAGGAATACTGCGTGGTACCCATCGCATGGGTCCCAAATCTCCAGGTTCAAGGGCATCTTCCTACATCAAAAACATGCATGAGAAACCCAGAAGATGGTACACCGTGTGATGGGGAAAGGTTTCTAAAACGCACCTCATTTCTCATCTCCTTGTGCCCGGGTTCGCCATTCCAGCCGCTTTTCTAGCAAGCTCCCTACTTGGAGCATCAGCACCTTTAACCTCCTGTTCCATACAGGTTGCAATTTGTCCTGAGGATAAACGGGAAGACGTGGAACCAACGAGAGACTAGCTCTTGGTGTTGGGACAGGCACAGGTCACTCTATTTTCCCATCAGAAAGAAGAATTAACCACAGGCTCAGCCTGCCCCCCGGAACCAGAACAGGGCCTGAAGCCATTCTGCGATTTTGCGGCCAGCTCCCATAAAAACGAGTTGTAAAATGGAGGTTCAGGGCACTGCAATTCACAAACCTGCAGAGTTATAAATGATAACTCTCGTCCACAAATATATTGAGGGAAGGCAAAGAAGAGGATTTGACATCAAGGCAGAATTGCAGGAAACAGATTTCAGGAGGTAGATACGAATCGCCTTTAAAGCACATGAAAAGCGGCAAAACGTTGACAATGATGCCCTTGGCCAAAAAGGGCGTATGCGTTTTTTCCTGAATATATTCAGGAAAAAACGCATACGCCCTTTTTGGCCAACCAAGCCACCTGGAAAGGCAAATCAGCGCTACAAAGAAGTCTCGCTTCCCATCGGTCAAAAGGCCCATGCTGAAAAAAGTGTCAAAACCAGAAATGCAGGACAGGCCATGGAGAAATGGGAGCCTTGCTACACTGATGGGCGGGATGTAAATTGCCAAGAGCCACTCCGGAGAAGTGTCCGGTGAGTCCTGAAACATCTGAAAAACACAGCTTAGAGAGCATAGGGCACTTCCACTCATGGGGGTATAAATTGGGAAAATTAAAAATCAGCAAGACACAAGCACCCCAAAGTTTAGGGCTGCTCTGTTGACCAGGACCTCCACTTCATTCCACCTTAAATATCCCAGGAAAGAGAAAAATGGATAAAGAAGTTGTGGTCCTTATGTACATTGGAATATCACTCAGCCAGGAAATCAATGTCGTAAGGTTAGTAGCAGCATGATGAGTGGATTTAGGTACGACGATTCTAAGTGAAATAAGTCACACAGAAAAGGACACTTCTCATAAGGTATCACTGATAGAGGGAATGTAAAAACCGTTACACTTGAACTGAATTACAAAACAGAACAGAGTCACACATGCAGAAAACACACTATGGCTGCTTAACGGGAAAGGTGAGGTGGGGTGATACATAAAACAAGGGTATCAAATTAGCTCAGATACCGTTCCATAAACCCAATATGTAATAGACAAGACCTACTCCTTGCTCAGAGAACTGGACTCAACACGCCCTATTCACCGCACAAGAATATATCTGACTAATAATAATCGTAAAACCTATGTATTGATATCTCTCTGTTAGTGTGTCAAGTGGGTGTAAAGCGGCATAAACACAGCAGTGAAAAGCAGCTAAACCCCATTATAAAAATAAATTACTTTGAAACACCCATGAAACAAAGACAGTGAAAGAGAGAGAAATTCTTACACAATGCGTTCAGGGGCTGTGATGCAACCTGGATTGACCATATCTAGACGCACAGCTGGATGAGACATAAGGGTGGACACTCTTGGGGCTGAGAGGTTTGGTGAGGTTGGGTGAGCAAACGCAGACCCTTTAAAGGAATACTGCGTGGTACCCATCGCATGGGTCCCAAATCTCCAGGTTCAAGGGCATCTTCCTACATCAAAAACATGCATGAGAAACCCAGAAGATGGTACACCGTGTGATGGGGAAAGGTTTCTAAAACGCACCTCATTTCTCAACTCCTTGTGCCCGGGTTCGCCATTCCAGCCGCTTTACTAGCAAGCTCCCTACTTGGAGCATCAGCACCTTTAACCTCCTGTTCCATGCAGGTTGCAATTTGTCATGAGGATAAACGGGAAGACGTGGACCCAACGAGAGACTAGCTCTTGGTGTTGGGACAGGCACAGGTCACTCTATTTTCCCATCAGAAAGAAGAATTAACCACAGGCTCAGCCTGCCCCCCGGAACCAGAACAGGGCCTGAAGCCATTCTGCGATTTTGCGGCCAGCTCCCATAAAAACGAGTTGTAAAATGGAGGTTCAGGGCACTGCAATTCACAAACCTGCAGAGTTATAAATGATAACTCCCGTCCACAAATATATTGAGGGAAGGCAAAGAAGAGGATTTGAAATCAAGGCAGAATTGCAGGAAACAGATTTCAGGAGGTAGATACGAATCGCCTTTAAAGCACATGAAAAGCGGCAAAACGTTGACAATGATGCCCTTGGCCAAAAAGGGCGTATGTGTTTTTTCCTGAATATATTCAGGAAAAACGCATACGCCCTTTTTGGCCAACCAAGCCACCTGGAAAGGCAAATCAGCGCTACAAAGAAGTCTCGCTTCCCATCGGTCAAAAGGGCCATGCTGAAAAAAGTGTCAAAACCAGAAATGCAGGACAGGCCATGGAGAAATGGGAGCCTTGCTACACTGATGGGCGGGATGTAAATTGCCAAGAGCCACTCCGGAGAAGTGTCCGGTGAGTCCTGAAACATCTGAAAAACACAGCTTAGAGAGCATAGGGCACTTCCACTCATGGGGGTATAAATTGGGAAAATTAAAAATCAGCAAGACACAAGCACCCCAAAGTTTAGGGCTGCTCTGTTGACCAGGACCTCCACTTCATTCCACCTTAAATATCCCAGGAAAGAGAAAAATGGATAAAGAAGTTGTGGTCCTTATGTACAATGGAATATCACTCAGCCATGAAATCAATGTCGTAAGGTTAGTAGCAGCATGATGAGTGGATTTAGGTACGACGATTCTAAGTGAAATAAGTCACACAGAAAAGGACACTTCTCATAAGGTATCACTGATAGAGGGAATGTAAAAACCGTTACACTTGAACTGAATTACAAAACAGAACAGAGTCACACATGCAGAAAACACACTATGGCTGCTTAACGGGAAAGGTGAGGTGGGGTGATACATAAAACAAGGGTATCAAATTAGCTCAGATACCGTTCCATAAACCCAATATGTAATAGACAAGACCTACTCCTTGCTCAGAGAACTGGACTCAACACGCCCTATTCACCGCACAAGAATATATCTGACTAATAATAATCGTAAAACCTATGTATTGATATCTCTCTGTTAGTGTGTCAAGTGGGTGGAAAGCGGCATAAACACAGCAGTGAAAAGCAGCTAAACCCCATTATAAAAATAAATTACTTTGAAACACCCATGAAACAAAGACAGTGAAAGAGAGAGAAATTCTTACACAATGCGTTCAGGGGCTGTGATGCAACCTGAATTGACCATATCTAGACGCACAGCTGGATGAGACATAAGGGTGGACACTCTTGGGGCTGAGAGGTTTGGTGAGGTTGGGTGAGCAAACGCAGACCCTTTAAAGGAATACTGCGTGGTACCCATCGCATGGGTCCCAAATCTCCAGGTTCAAGGGCATCTTCCTACATCTAAAACATGCATGAGAAACCCAGAAGATGGTACACCGTGTGATGGGGAAAGGTTTCTAAAACGCACCTCATTTCTCAACTCCTTGTGCCCGGGTTCGCCATTCCAGCCCCTTTACTAGCAAGCTCCCTACTTGGAGCATCAGCACCTTTAACCTCCTGTTCCATGCGGGTTGCAATTTGTCCTGAGGATAAACGGGAAGACGTGGAACCAACGAGAGACTAGCTCTTGGTGTTGGGACAGGCACAGGTCACTCTATTTTCCCATCAGAAAGAAGAATTAACCACAGGCTCAGCCTGCCCCCCGGAACCAGAACAGGGCCTGAAGCCATTCTGCGATTCTGCGGCCAGCTCCCATAAAAACGAGTTGTAAAATGGAGGTTCAGGGCACTGCAATTCACAAACCTGCAGAGTTATAAATGATAACTCTCGTCCACAAATATATTGAGGGAAGGCAAAGAAGAGGATTTGAAATCAAGGCAGAATTGCAGGAAACAGATTTCAGGAGGTAGATACGAATCGCCTTTAAAGCACATGAAAAGCGGCAAAACGTTGACAATGATGCCCTTGGCCAAAAAGGGCGTATGCGTTTTTTCCTGAATATATTCAGGAAAAAAGGCATACGCCCTTTTTGGCCAACCAAGCAACCTGGAAAGGCAAATCAGCGCTACAAAGAAGTCTCGCTTCCCATCGGTCAAAAGGGCCATGCTGAAAAAAGTGTCAAAACCAGAAATGCAGGACAGGCCATGGAGAAATGGGAGCCTTGCTACACTGATGGGCGGGATGTAAATTGCCAAGAGCCACTCCGGAGAAGTGTCCGGTGAGTCCTGAAACATCTGAAAAACACAGCTTAGAGAGCATAGGGCACTTCCACTCATGGGGGTATAAATTGGGAAAATTAAAAATCAGCAAGACACAAGCACCCCAAAGTTTAGGGCTGCTCTGTTGACCAGGACCTCCACTTCATTCCACCTTAAATATCCCAGGAAAGAGAAAAATGGATAAAGAAGTTGTGGTCCTTATGTACAATGGAATATCACTCAGCCATGAAATCAATGTCGTAAGGTTAGTAGCAGCATGATGAGTGGATTTAGGTACGACGATTCTAAGTGAAATAAGTCACACAGAAAAGGACACTTCTCATAAGGTATCACTGATAGAGGGAATGTAAAAACCGTTACACTTGAACTGAATTACAAAACAGAACAGAGTCACACATGCAGAAAACACACTATGGCTGCTTAACGGGAAAGGTGAGGTGGGGTGATACATAAAACAAGGGTATCAAATTAGCTCAGATACCGTTCCATAAACCCAATATGTAATAGACAAGACCTACTCCTTGCTCAGAGAACTGGACTCAGCACGCCCTATTCACCGCACAAGAATATATCTGACTAATAATAATCGTAAAACCTATGTATTGATATCTCTCTGTTAGTGTGTCAAGTGGGTGTAAAGCGGCATAAACACAGCAGTGAAAAGCAGCTAAACCCCATTATAAAAATAAATTACTTTGAAACACCCATGAAACAAAGACAGTGAAAGAGAGAGAAATTCTTACACAATGCGTTCAGGGGCTGTGATGCAACCTGGATTGACCATATCTAGACGCACAGCTGGATGAGACATAAGGGTGGACACTCTTGGGGCTGAGAGGTTTGGTGAGGTTGGGTGAGCAAACGCAGACCCTTTAAAGGAATACTGCGTGGTACCCATCGCATGGGTCCCAAATCTCCAGGTTCAAGGGCATCTTCCTACATCTAAAACATGCATGAGAAACCCAGAAGATGGTACACCGTGTGATGGGGAAAGGTTTCTAAAACGCACCTCATTTCTCAACTCCTTGTGCCCGGGTTCGCCATTCCAGCCCCTTTACTAGCAAGCTCCCTACTTGGAGCATCAGCACCTTTAACCTCCTGTTCCATGCGGGTTGCAATTTGTCCTGAGGATAAACGGGAAGACGTGGAACCAACGAGAGACTAGCTCTTGGTGTTGGGACAGGCACAGGTCACTCTATTTTCCCATCAGAAAGAAGAATTAACCACAGGCTCAGCCTGCCCCCCGGAACCAGAACAGGGCCTGAAGCCATTCTGCGATTCTGCGGCCAGCTCCCATAAAAACGAGTTGTAAAATGGAGGTTCAGGGCACTGCAATTCACAAACCTGCAGAGTTATAAATGATAACTCTCGTCCACAAATATATTGAGGGAAGGCAAAGAAGAGGATTTGAAATCAAGGCAGAATTGCAGGAAACAGATTTCAGGAGGTAGATACGAATCGCCTTTAAAGCACATGAAAAGCGGCAAAACGTTGACAATGATGCCCTTGGCCAAAAAGGGCGTATGCGTTTTTTCCTGAATATATTCAGGAAAAAAGGCATACGCCCTTTTTGGCCAACCAAGCAACCTGGAAAGGCAAATCAGCGCTACAAAGAAGTCTCGCTTCCCATCGGTCAAAAGGGCCATGCTGAAAAAAGTGTCAAAACCAGAAATGCAGGACAGGCCATGGAGAAATGGGAGCCTTGCTACACTGATGGGCGGGATGTAAATTGCCAAGAGCCACTCCGGAGAAGTGTCCGGTGAGTCCTGAAACATCTGAAAAACACAGCTTAGAGAGCATAGGGCACTTCCACTCATGGGGGTATAAATTGGGAAAATTAAAAATCAGCAAGACACAAGCACCCCAAAGTTTAGGGCTGCTCTGTTGACCAGGACCTCCACTTCATTCCACCTTAAATATCCCAGGAAAGAGAAAAATGGATAAAGAAGTTGTGGTCCTTATGTACAATGGAATATCACTCAGCCATGAAATCAATGTCGTAAGGTTAGTAGCAGCATGATGAGTGGATTTAGGTACGACGATTCTAAGTGAAATAAGTCACACAGAAAAGGACACTTCTCATAAGGTATCACTGATAGAGGGAATGTAAAAACCGTTACACTTGAACTGAATTACAAAACAGAACAGAGTCACACATGCAGAAAACACACTATGGCTGCTTAACGGGAAAGGTGAGGTGGGGTGATACATAAAACAAGGGTATCAAATTAGCTCAGATACCGTTCCATAAACCCAATATGTAATAGACAAGACCTACTCCTTGCTCAGAGAACTGGACTCAGCACGCCCTATTCACCGCACAAGAATATATCTGACTAATAATAATCGTAAAACCTATGTATTGATATCTCTCTGTTAGTGTGTCAAGTGGGTGTAAAGCGGCATAAACACAGCAGTGAAAAGCAGCTAAACCCCATTATAAAAATAAATTACTTTGAAACACCCATGAAACAAAGACAGTGAAAGAGAGAGAAATTCTTACACAATGCGTTCAGGGGCTGTGATGCAACCTGGATTGACCATATCTAGACGCACAGCTGGATGAGACATAAGGGTGGACACTCTTGGGGCTGAGAGGTTTGGTGAGGTTGGGTGAGCAAACGCAGACCCTTTAAAGGAATACTGCATGGTACCCATCGCATGGGTCCCAAATCTCCAGGTTCAAGGGCATCTTCCTACATCAAAAACATACATGAGAAACCCAGAAGATGGTACACCGTGTGATGGGGAAAGGTTTCTAAAACGCACCTCATTTCTCATCTCCTTGTGCCCGGGTTCGCCATTCCAGCCGCTTTACTAGCAAGCTCCCTACTTGGAGCATCAGCACCTTTAACCTCCTGTTCCGTACAGGTTGCAATTTGTCCTGAGGATAAACGGGAAGACGTGGAACCAACGAGAGACTAGCTCTTGGTGTTGGGACAGGCACAGGTCACTCTATTTTCCCATCAGAAAGAAGAATTAACCACAGGCTCAGCCTGACCCCCGGAACCAGAACAGGGCCTGAAGCCATTCTGCGATTTTGCGGCCAGCTCCCATAAAAACGAGTTGTAAATTGGAGGTTCAGGGCACTGCAATTCACAAACCTGCAGTTATTAATGATAACTCTCGTCCACAAATATATTGAGGGAAGGCAAAGAAGAGGATTTGAAATCAAGGCAGAATTGCAGGAAACAGATTTCAGGAGGTAGATACGATTCGCCTTTAAAGCACATGAAAAGCGGCAAAACGTTGACAATGATGCCCTTGGCCAAAAAGGGCGTATGCGTTTTTTCCTGAATATATTCAGGAAAAAACGCATACGCCCTTTTTGGCCAACCAACCAACCTGGAAAGGCAAATCAGCGCTACAAAGAAGTCTCGCTTCCCATCGGTCAAAAGGGTCATGCTGAAAAAAGTGTCAAAACCAGAAATGCAGGACAGGCCATGGAGAAATGGGAGCCTTGCTACACTGATGGGCGGGATGTAAATTGCCAAGAGCCACTCCGGAGAAGTGTCCGGTGAGTCCTGAAACATCTGAAAAACACAGCTTAGAGAGCATAGGGCACTTCCACTCATGGGGGTATAAATTGGGAAAATTAAAAATCAGCAAGACACAAGCACCCCAAAGTTTAGGGCTGCTCTGTTGACCAGGACCTCCACTTCATTCCACCTTAAATATCCCAGGAAAGAGAAAAATGGATAAAGAAGTTGTGATCCTTATGTACAATGGAATATCACTCAGCCATGAAATCAATGTCGTAAGGTTAGTAGCAGCATGATGAGAGGATTTAGGTACAACGATTCTAAGTGAAATAAGTCACACAGAAAAGGACACTTCTCATAAGGTATCACTGATAGAGGGAATGTAAAAACCGTTACACTTGAACTGAATTACAAAACAGAACAGAGTCACACATGCAGAAAACACACTATGGCTGCTTAACGGGAAAGGTGAGGTGGGGTGATACATAAAACAAGGGTATCAAATTAGCTCAGATACCGTTCCATAAACCCAATATGTAATAGACAAGACCTACTCCTTGCTCAGAGAACTGGACTCAACACGCCCTATTCACCGCACAAGAATATATCTGACTAATAATAATCGTAAAACCTATGTATTGATATCTCTCTGTTATTGTGTCAAGTGGGTGTAAAGCGGCATAAACACAGCAGTGAAAAGCAGCTAAACCCCATTATAAAAATAAATTACTTTGAAACACCCATGAAACAAAGACAGTGAAAGAGAGAGAAATTCTTACACAATGCGTTCAGGGGCTGTGATGCAACCTGGATTGACCATATCTAGACGCACAGCTGGATGAGACATAAGGGGGGACACTCTTGGGGCTGAGAGGTTTGGTGAGGTTGGGTGAGCAAACGCAGACCCTTTAAAGGAATACTGCCTGGTACCCATCGCATGGGTCCCAAATCTCCAGGTTCAAGGGCATCTTCCTACATCAAAAACATGCATGAGAAACCCAGAAGATGGTACACCGTGTGATGGGGAAAGGTTTCTAAAACGCACCTCATTTCTCATCTCCTTGTGCCCGGGTTCGCCATTCCAGCTGCTTTACTAGCAAGCTCCCTACTTGGAGCATCAGCACCTTTAATCTCCTGTTCCATACAGGTTGCAATTTGTCCTGAGGATAAACGGGAAGACGTGGAACCAACGAGAGACTAGCTCTTGGTGTTGGGACAGGCACAGGTCACTCTATTTTCCCATCAGAAAGAAGAATTAACCACAGGCTCAGCCTGCCCCCCGGAACCAGAACAGGGCCTGAAGCCATTCTGCGATTTTGCGGCCAGCTCCCATAAAAACGAGTTGTAAAATGGAGGTTCAGGGCACTGCAATTCACAAACGTGCAGAGTTATAAATGATAACTCTCGTCCACAAATATATTGAGGGAAGGCAAAGAAGAGGATTTGAAATCAAGGCAGAATTGCAGGAAACAGATTTCAGGAGGTAGATACGAATCACCTTTAAAGCACATGAAAAGCGGCAAAACGTTGACAATGATGCCCTTGGCCAAAAAGGGCGTATGCGTTTTTTCCTGAATATATTCAGGAAAAAACGCATACGCCCTTTTTGGCCAACCAAGGAACCTGGAAAGGCAAATCAGCGCTACAAAGAAGTCTCGCTTCCCATCGGTCAAAAGGGCCATGCTGAAAAAAGTGTCAAAACCAGAAATGCAGGACAGGCCATGGAGAAATGGGAGCCTTGCTACACTGATGGGCGGGATGTAAATTGCCAAGAGCCACTCTGGAGAAGTGTCCGGTGAGTCCTGAAACATCTGAAAAACACAGCTTAGAGAGCATAGGGCACTTCCACTCATGGGGGTATAAATTGGGAAAATTAAAAATCAGCAAGACACAAGCACCTCAAAGTTTAGGGCTGCTCTGTTGACCAGGACCTCCACTTCATTCCACCTTAAATATCCCAGGAAAGAGAAAAATGGATAAAGAAGTTGTGGTCCTTATGTACAATGGAATATCACTCAGCCATGAAATCAATGTCGTAAGGTTAGTAGCAGCATGATGAGTGGATTTAGGTACGACGATTCTAAGTGAAATAAGTCACACAGAAAAGGACACTTCTCATAAGGTATCACTGATAGAGGGAATGTAAAAACCGTTACACTTGAACTGAATTACAAAACAGAACAGAGTCACACATGCAGAAAACACACTATGGCTGCTTAACGGGAAAGGTGAGGTGGGGTGATACATAAAACAAGGGTATCAAATTAGCTCAGATACCGTTCCATAAACCCAATATGTAATAGACAAGACCTACTCCTTGCTCAGAGAACTGGACTCAGCACGCCCTATTCACCGCACAAGAATATATCTGACTAATAATAATCGTAAAACCTATGTATTGATATCTCTCTGTTAGTGTGTCAAGTGGGTGTAAAGCGGCATAAACACAGCAGTGAAAAGCAGCTAAACCCCATTATAAAAATAAATTACTTTGAAACACCCATGAAACAAAGACAGTGAAAGAGAGAGAAATTCTTACACAATGCGTTCAGGGGCTGTGATGCAACCTGGATTGACCATATCTAGACGCACAGCTGGATGAGACATAAGGGTGGACACTCTTGGGGCTGAGAGGTTTGGTGAGGTTGGGTGAGCAAACGCAGACCCTTTAAAGGAATACTGCATGGTACCCATCGCATGGGTCCCAAATCTCCAGGTTCAAGGGCATCTTCCTACATCAAAAACATACATGAGAAACCCAGAAGATGGTACACCGTGTGATGGGGAAAGGTTTCTAAAACGCACCTCATTTCTCATCTCCTTGTGCCCGGGTTCGCCATTCCAGCCGCTTTACTAGCAAGCTCCCTACTTGGAGCATCAGCACCTTTAACCTCCTGTTCCGTACAGGTTGCAATTTGTCCTGAGGATAA
Source organism: Balaenoptera borealis (assembly GCF_965194805.1). NCBI lineage: Eukaryota > Metazoa > Chordata > Mammalia > Artiodactyla > Balaenopteridae > Balaenoptera > Balaenoptera borealis. Next base: position 95,245 of record NW_028122948.1, read on the forward strand.
ACGGGAAGACGTGGAACCAACGAGAGACTAGCTCTTGGTGTTGGGACAGGCACAGGTCACTCTATTTTCCCATCAGAAAGAAGAATTAACCACAGGCTCAGCCTGACCCCCGGAACCAGAACAGGGCCTGAAGCCATTCTGCGATTTTGCGGCCAGCTCCCATAAAAACGAGTTGTAAAATGGAGGTTCAGGGCACTGCAATTCACAAACCTGCAGTTATTAATGATAACTCTCGTCCACAAATATATTGAGGGAAGGCAAAGAAGAGGATTTGAAATCAAGGCAGAATTGCAGGAAACAGATTTCAGGAGGTAGATACGAATCGCCTTTAAAGCACATGAAAAGCGGCAAAACGTTGACAATGATGCCCTTGGCCAAAAAGGGCGTATGCGTTTTTTCCTGAATATATTCAGGAAAAAACGCATACGCCCTTTTTGGCCAACCAACCAACCTGGAAAGGCAAATCAGCGCTACAAAGAAGTCTCGCTTCCCATCGGTCAAAAGGGTCATGCTGAAAAAAGTGTCAAAACCAGAAATGCAGGACAGGCCATGGAGAAATGGGAGCCTTGCTACACTGATGGGCGGGATGTAAATTGCCAAGAGCCACTCCGGAGAAGTGTCCGGTGAGTCCTGAAACATCTGAAAAACACAGCTTAGAGAGCATAGGGCACTTCCACTCATGGGGGTATAAATTGGGAAAATTAAAAATCAGCAAGACACAAGCACCCCAAAGTTTAGGGCTGCTCTGTTGACCAGGACCTCCACTTCATTCCACCTTAAATATCCCAGGAAAGAGAAAAAAGGATAAAGAAGTTGTGATCCTTATGTACAATGGAATATCACTCAGCCATGAAATCAATGTCGTAAGGTTAGTAGCAGCATGATGAGAGGATTTAGGTACAACGATTCTAAGTGAAATAAGTCACACAGAAAAGGACACTTCTCATAAGGTATCACTGATAGAGGGAATGTAAAAACCGTTACACTTGAACTGAATTACAAAACAGAACAGAGTCACACATGCAGAAAACACACTATGGCTGCTTAACGGGAAAGGTGAGGTGGGGTGATACATAAAACAAGGGTATCAAATTAGCTCAGATACCGTTCCATAAACCCAATATGTAATAGACAAGACCTACTCCTTGCTCAGAGAACTGGACTCAACACACCCTATTCACCGCACAAGAATATATCTGACTAATAATAATCGTAAAACCTATGTATTGATATCTCTCTGTTATTGTGTCAAGTGGGTGTAAAGCGGCATAAACACAGCAGTGAAAAGCAGCTAAACCCCATTATAAAAATAAATTACTTTGAAACACCCATGAAACAAAGACAGTGAAAGAGAGAGAAATTCTTACACAATGCGTTCAGGGGCTGTGATGCAACCTGGATTGACCATATCTAGACGCACAGCTGGATGAGACATAAGGGTGGACACTCTTGGGGCTGAGAGGTTTGGTGAGGTTGGGTGAGCAAACACAGACCCTTTAAAGGAATACTGCCTGGTACCCATCGCATGGGTCCCAAATCTCCAGGTTCAAGGGCATCTTCCTACATCAAAAACATGCATGAGAAACCCAGAAGATGGTACACCGTGTGATGGGGAAAGGTTTCTAAAACGCACCTCATTTCTCATCTCCTTGTGCCCGGGTTCGCCATTCCAGCTGCTTTACTAGCAAGCTCCCTACTTGGAGCATCAGCACCTTTAACCTCCTGTTCCATACAGGTTGCAATTTGTCCTGAGGATAAACGGGAAGACGTGGAACCAACGAGAGACTAGCTCTTGGTGTTGGGACAGGCACAGGTCACTCTATTTTCCCATCAGAAAGAAGAATTAACCACAGGCTCAGCCTGCCCCCCGGAACCAGAACAGGGCCTGAAGCCATTCTGCGATTTTGCGGCCAGCTCCCATAAAAACGAGTTGTAAAATGGAGGTTCAGGGCACTGCAATTCACAAACGTGCAGAGTTATAAATGATAACTCTCGTCCACAAATATATTGAGGGAAGGCAAAGAAGAGGATTTGAAATCAAGGCAGAATTGCAGGAAACAGATTTCAGGAGGTAGATACGAATCACCTTTAAAGCACATGAAAAGCGGCAAAACGTTGACAATGATGCCCTTGGCCAAAAAGGGCGTATGCGTTTTTTCCTGAATATATTCAGGAAAAAACGCATACGCCCTTTTTGGCCAACCAAGGAACCTGGAAAGGCAAATCAGCGCTACAAAGAAGTCTCGCTTCCCATCGGTCAAAAGGGCCATGCTGAAAAAAGTGTCAAAACCAGAAATGCAGGACAGGCCATGGAGAAATGGGAGCCTTGCTACACTGATGGGCGGGATGTAAATTGCCAAGAGCCACTCTGGAGAAGTGTCCGGTGAGTCCTGAAACATCTGAAAAACACAGCTTAGAGAGCATAGGGCACTTCCACTCATGGGGGTATAAATTGGGAAAATTAAAAATCAGCAAGACACAAGCACCCCAAAGTTTAGGGCTGCTCTGTTGACCAGGACCTCCACTTCATTCCACCTTAAATATCCAAGGAAAGAGAAAAATGGATAAAGAAGTTGTGGTCCTTATGTACAATGGAATATCACTCAGCCATGAAATCAATGTCGTAAGGTTAGTAGCAGCATGATGAGTGGATTTAGGTACGACGATTCTAAGTGAAATAAGTCACACAGAAAACGACACTTCTCATAAGGTATCACTGATAGAGGGAATGTAAAAACCGTTACACTTGAACTGAATTACAAAACAGAACAGAGTCACACATGCAGAAAACACACTATGGCTGCTTAACGGGAAAGGTGAGGTGGGGTGATACATAAAACAAGGGTATCAAATTAGCTCAGATACCGTTCCATAAACCCAATATGTAATAGACAAGACCTACTCCTTGCTCAGAGAACTGGACTCAACATGCCCTATTCACCGCTCAAGAATATATCTGACTAATAATAATCGTAAAACCTATGTATTGATATCTCTCTGTTAGTGTGTCAAGTGGGTGTAAAGCGGCATAAACACAGCAGTGAAAAGCAGCTAAACCCCATTATAAAAATAAATTACTTTGAAACACCCATGAAACAAAGACAGTGAAAGAGAGAGAAATTCTTACACAATGCGTTCAGGGGCTGTGATGCAACCTGGATTGACCATATCTAGACCCACAGCTGGATGAGACATAAGGGTGGACACTCTTGGGGCTGAGAGGTTTGGTGAGGTTGGGTGAGCAAACGCAGACCCTTTAAAGGAATACTGCGTGGTACCCATCGCATGGGTCCCAAATCTCCAGGTTCAAGGGCATCTTCCTACATCAAAAACATGCATGAGAAACCCAGAAGATGGTACACCGTGTGATGGGGAAAGGTTTCTAAAACGCACCTCATTTCTCATCTCCTTGTGCCCGGGTTCGCCATTCCAGCCGCTTTACTAGCAAGCTCCCTACTTGGAGCATCAGCACCTTTAACCTCCTGTTCCATACAGGTTGCAATTTGTCCTGAGGATAAACGGGAAGACGTGGAACCAACGAGAGACTAGCTCTTGGTGTTGAGACAGGCACAGGTCACTCTATTTTCCCATCAGAAAGAAGAATTAACCACAGGCTCAGCCTGCCCCCCGGAACCAGAACAGGGCCTGAAGCCATTCTGCGATTTTGCGGCCAGCTCCCATAAAAACGAGTTGTAAAATGGAGGTTCAGAGCACTGCAATTCACAAACCTGCAGAGTTATTAATGATAACTCTCGTCCACAAATATATTGAGGGAAGGCAAAGAAGAGGATTTGAAATCAAGGCAGAATTGCAGGAAACAGATTTCAGGAGGTAGATACGAATCGCTTTTAAAGCACATGAAAAGCGGCAAAACGTTGACAATGATGCCCTTGGCCAAAAAGGGCGTATGCGTTTTTTCCTGAATATATTCAGGAAAAAACGCATACGCCCTTTTTGGCCAACCAAGCAACCTGGAAAGGCAAATCAGCGCTACAAAGAAGTCTCGCTTCCCATCGGTCAAAAGGGCCATGCTGAAAAAAGTGTCAAAACCAGAAATGCAGGACAGGCCATGGAGAAATGGGAGCCTTGCTACACTGATGGGCGGGATGTAAATTGCCAAGAGCCACTCCGGAGAAGTGTCCGGTGAGTCCTGAAACATCTGAAAAACACAGCTTAGAGAGCATAGGGCACTTCCACTCATGGGGGTATAAATTGGGAAAATTAAAAATCAGCAAGACACAAGCACCCCAAAGTTTAGGGCTGCTCTGTTGACCAGGACCTCCACTTCATTCCACCTTAAATATCCCAGGAAAGAGAAAAATGGATAAAGAAGTTGTGGTCCTTATGTACAATGGAATATCACTCAGCCATGAAATCAATGTCGTAAGGTTAGTAGCAGCATGATGAGTGGATTTAGGTACGACGATTCTAAGTGAAATAAGTCACACAGAAAAGGACACTTCTCATAAGGTATCACTGATAGAGGGAATGTAAAAACCGTTACACTTGAACTGAATTACAAAACAGAACAGAGTCACACATGCAGAAAACACACTATGGCTGCTTAACGGGAAAGGTGAGGTGCGGTGATACATAAAACAAGGGTATCAAATTAGCTCAGATACCGTTCCATAAACCCAATATGTAATAGACAAGACCTACTCCTTGCTCAGAGAACTGGACTCAACACGCCCTATTCACCGCACAAGAATATATCTGACTAATAATAATCGTAAAACCTATGTATTGATATCTGTTAGTGTGTCAAGTGGGTGTAAAGCGGCATAAACACAGCAGGGAAAAGCAGCTAAACCCCATTATAAAAATAAATTACTTTGAAACACCCATGAAACAAAGACAGTGAAAGAGAGAGAAATTCTTACACAATGCGTTCAGGGGCTGTGATGCAACCTGGATTGACCATATCTAGACGCACAGCTGGATGAGACATAAGGGTGGACACTCTTGGGGCTGAGAGGTTTGGTGAGGTTGGGTGAGCAAACGCAGACCCTTTAAAGGAATACTGCGTGGTACCCATCGCATGGGTCCCAAATCTCCAGGTTCAAGGGCATCTTCCTACATCAAAAACATACATGAGAAACCCAGAAGATGGTACACCGTGTGATGGGGAAAGGTTTCTAAAACGCACCTCATTTCTCATCTCCTTGTGCCCGGGTTCGCCATTCCAGCCGCTTTACTAGCAAGCTCCCTACTTGGAGCATCAGCACCTTTAACCTCCTGTTCCGTACAGGTTGCAATTTGTCCTGAGGATAAACGGGAAGACGTGGAACCAACGAGAGACTAGCTCTTGGTGTTGGGACAGGCACAGGTCACTCTATTTTCCCATCAGAAAGAAGAATTAACCACAGGCTCAGCCTGCCCCCCGGAACCAGAACAGGGTCTGAAGCCATTCTGCGATTTTGCGGCCAGCTCCCATAAAAACGAGTTGTAAAATGGAGGTTCAGGGCACTGCAATTCACAAACCTGCAGAGTTATTAATGATAACTCTCGTCCACAAATATATTGAGGGAAGGCAAAGAAGAGGATTTGAAATCAAGGCAGAATTGCAGGAAACAGATTTCAGGAGGTAGATACGAATCGCCTTTAAAGCACATGAAAAGCGGCAAAACGTTGACAATGATGCCCTTGGCCAAAAAGGGCGTATGCGTTTTTTCCTGAATATATTCAGGAAAAAACGCATACGCCCTTTTTGGCCAACCAAGCAACCTGGAAAGGCAAATCAGCGCTACAAAGAAGTCTCTCTTCCCATCGGTCAAAAGGGCCATGCTGAAAAAAGTGTCAAAACCAGAAATGCAGGACAGGCCATGGAGAAATGGGAGCCTTGCTACACTGATGGGCGGGATGTAAATTGCCAAGAGCCACTCCGGAGAAGTGTCCGGTGAGTCCTGAAACATCTGAAAAACACAGCTTAGAGAGCATAGGGCACTTCCACTCATGGGGGTATAAATTGGGAAAATTAAAAATCAGCAAGACACAAGCACCCCAAAGTTTAGGGCTGCTCTGTTGACCAGGACCTCCACTTCATTCCACCTTAAATATCCCAGGAAAGAGAAAAATGGATAAAGAAGTTGTGGTCCTTATGTACAATGGAATATCACTCAGCCATGAAATCAATGTCGTAAGGTTAGTAGCAGCATGATGAGTGGATTTAGGTACGACGATTCGAAGTGAAATAAGTCACACAGAAAAGGACACTTCTCATAAGGTATCACTGATAGAGGGAATGTAAAAACCGTTACACTTGAACTGAATTACAAAACAGAACAGAGTCACACATGCAGAAAACACACTATGGCTGCTTAACGGGAAAGGTGAGGTGGGGTGATACATAAAACAAGGGTATCAAATTAGCTCAGATACCGTTCCATAAACCCAATATGTAATAGACAAGACCTACTCCTTGCTCAGAGAACTGGACTCAGCACGCCCTATTCACCGCACAAGAATATATCTGACTAATAATAATCGTAAAACCTATGTATTGATATCTCTCTGTTAGTGTGTCAAGTGGGTGTAAAGCGGCATAAACACAGCAGTGAAAAGCAGCTAAACCCCATTATAAAAATAAATTACTTTGAAACACCCATGAAACAAAGACAGTGAAAGAGAGAGAAATTCTTACACAATGCGTTCAGGGGCTGTGATGCAACCTGGATTGACCATATCTAGACGCACAGCTGGATGAGACATAAGGGTGGACACTCTTGGGGCTGAGAGGTTTGGTGAGGTTGGGTGAGCAAACGCAGACCCTTTAAAGGAATACTGCGTGGTACCCATCGCATGGGTCCCAAATCTCCAGGTTCAAGGGCATCTTCCTACATCAAAAACATGCATGAGAAACCCAGAAGATGGTACACCGTGTGATGGGGAAAGGTTTCTAAAATGCACCTCATTTCTCATCTCCTTGTGCCCGGGTTCGCCATTCCAGCTGCTTTACTAGCAAGCTCCCTACTTGGAGCATCAGCACCTTTAACCTCCTGTTCCATACAGGTTGCAATTTGTCCGGAGGATAAACGGGAAGACGTGGAACCAACGAGAGACTAGCTCTTGGTGTTGGGACAGGCACAGGTCACTCTATTTTCCCATCAGAAAGAAGAATTAACCACAGGCTCAGCCTGCCCCCCGGAACCAGAACAGGGCCTGAAGCCATTCTGCGATTTTGCGGCCAGCTCCCATAAAAACGAGTTGTAAAATGGAGGTTCAGGGCACTGCAATTCACAAACCTGCAGAGTTATAAATGATAACTCTCGTCCACAAATATATTGAGGGAAGGCAAAGAAGAGGATTTGAAATCAAGGCAGAATTGCAGGAAACAGATTTCAGGAGGTAGATACGAATCACCTTTAAAGCACATGAAAAGCGGCAAAACGTTGACAATGATGCCCTTGGCCAAAAAGGGCGTATGCGTTTTTTCCTGAATATATTCAGGAAAAAACGCATACGCCCTTTTTGGCCAACCAAGGAACCTGGAAAGGCAAATCAGCGCTACAAAGAAGTCTCGCTTCCCATCGGTCAAAAGGGCCATGCTGAAAAAAGTGTCAAAACCAGAAATGCAGGACAGGCCATGGAGAAATGGGAGCCTTGCTACACTGATGGGCGGGATGTAAATTGCCAAGAGCCACTCCGGAGAAGTGTCCGGTGAGTCCTGAAACATCTGAAAAACACAGCTTAGAGAGCATAGGGCACTTCCACTCATGGGGGTATAAATTGGGAAAATTAAAAATCAGCAAGACACAAGCACCCCAAAGTTTAGGGCTGCTCTGTTGACCAGGACCTCCACTTCATTCCACCTTAAATATCCCAGGAAAGAGAAAAATGGATAAAGAAGTTGTGGTCCTTATGTACAATGGAATACCACTCAGCCATGAAATCAATGTCGTAAGGTTAGTAGCAGCATGATGAGTGGATTTAGGTACGACGATTCTAAGTGAAATAAGTCACACAGAAAAGGACACTTCTCATAAGGTATCACTGATAGAGGGAATGTAAAAACCGTTACACTTGAACTGAATTACAAAACAGAACAGAGTCACACATGCAGAAAACACACTATGGCTGCTTAACGGGAAAGGTGAGGTGGGGTGATACATAAAAAAAGGGTATCAAATTAGCTCAGATACCGTTCCATAAACCCAATATGTAATAGACAAGACCTACTCCTTGCTCAGAGAACTGGACTCAACACGCCCTATTCACCGCACAAGAATATATCTGACTAATAATAATCGTAAAACCTATGTATTGATATCTCTCTGTTAGTGTGTCAAGTGGGTGTAAAGCGGCATAAACACAGCAGTGAAAAGCAGCTAAACCCCATTATAAAAATAAATTACTTTGAAACACCCATGAAACAAAGACAGTGAAAGAGAGAGAAATTCTTACACAATGCGTTCAGGAGCTGTGATGCAACCTGGATTGACCATATCTAGACGCACAGCTGGATGAGACATAAGGGTGGACACTCTTGGGGCTGAGAGGTTTGGTGAGGTTGGGTGAGCAAACGCAGACCCTTTAAAGGAATACTGCGTGGTACCCATCGCATGGGTCCCAAATCTCCAGGTTCAAGGGCATCTTCCTACATCAAAAACATGCATGAGAAACCCAGAAGATGGTACACCGTGTGATGGGGAAAGATTTCTAAAACGCACCTCATTTCTCATCTCCTTGTGCCCGGGTTCGCCATTCCAGCCGCTTTACTAGCAAGCTCCCTACTTGGAGCATCAGCACCTTTAACCTCCTGTTCCATACAGGTTGCAATTTGTCCTGAGGATAAACGGGAAGACGTGGAACCAACGAGAGACTAGCTCTTGGTGTTGGGACAGGCACAGGTCACTCTATTTTCCCATCAGAAAGAAGAAATAACCACAGGCTCAGCCTGCCCCCCGGAACCAGAACAGGGCCTGAAGCCATTCTGCGATTTTGCGGCCAGCTCCCATAAAAACGAGTTGTAAAATGGAGGTTCAGGGCACTGCAATTCACAAACCTGCAGAGTTATTAATGATAACTCTCGTCCACAAATATATAGAGGGAAGGCAAAGAAGAGGATTTGAAATCAAGGCAGAATTGCAGGAAACAGATTTCAGGAGGTAGATACGAATCGCCTTTAAAGCACATGAAAAGCGGCAAAACGTTGACAATGATGCCCTTGGCCAAAAAGGGCGTATGCGTTTTTTCCTGAATATATTCAGGAAAAAACGCATACGCCCTTTTTGGCCAACCAAGCAACCTGGAAAGGCAAATCAGCGCTACAAATAAGTCTCGCTTCCCATCGGTCAAAAGGGCCATGCTGAAAAAAGTGTCAAAACCAGAAATGCAGGACAGGCCATGGAGAAATGGGAGCCTTGCTACACTGATGGGCGGGATGTAAATTGCCAAAAGCCACTCCGGAGAAGTGTCCGGTGAGTCCTGAAACATCTGAAAAACACAGCTTAGAGAGCATAGGGCACTTCCACTCATGGGGGTATAAATTGGGAAAATTAAAAATCAGCAAGACACAAGCACCCCAAAGTTTAGGGCTGCTCTGTTGATCAGGACCTCCACTTCATTCCACCTTAAATATCCCAGGAAAGAGAAAAATGGATAAAGAAGTTGTGGTCCTTATGTACAATGGAATATCACTCAGCCATGAAATCAATGTCGTAAGGTTAGTAGCAGCATGATGAGTGGATTTAGGTACGACGATTCTAAGTGAAATAAGTCACACAGAAAAGGACACTTCTCATAAGGTATCACTGATAGAGGGAATGTAAAAACCGTTACACTTGAACTGAATTACAAAACAGAACAGAGTCACACATGCAGAAAACACACTATGGCTGCTTAACGGGAAAGGTGAGGTGGGGTGATACATAAAACAAGGGTATCAAATTAGCTCAGATACCGTTCCATAAACCCAATATGTAATAGACAAGACCTACTCCTTGCTCAGAGAACTGGACTCAGCACGCCCTATTCACCGCACAAGAATATATCTGACTAATAATAATCGTAAAACCTATGTATTGATATCTCTCTGTTAGTGTGTCAAGTGGGTGTAAAGCGGCATAAACACAGCAGTGAAAAGCAGCTAAACCCCATTATAAAAATAAATTACTTTGAAACACCCATGAAACAAAGACAGTGAAAGAGAGAGAAATTCTTACACAATGCGTTCAGGGGCTGTGATGCAACCTGGATTGACCATATCTAGACGCACAGCTGGATGAGACATAAGGGTGGACACTCTTGGGGCTGAGAGGTTTGGTGAGGTTGGGTGAGCAAACGCAGACCCTTTAAAGGAATACTGCGTGGTACCCATCGCATGGGTCCCAAATCTCCAGGTTCAAGGGCATCTTCCTACATCAAAAACATGCATGAGAAACCCAGAAGATGGTACACCGTGTGATGGGGAAAGGTTTCTAAAACGCACCTCATTTCTCATCTCCTTGTGCCCGGGTTCGCCATTCCAGCCGCTTTACTAGCAAGCTCCCTACTTGGAGCATCAGCACCTTTAACCTCCTGTTCCGTACAGGTTGCAATTTGTCCTGAGGATAAACGGGAAGACGTGGAACCAACGAGAGACTAGCTCTTGGTGTTGGGACAGGCACAGGTCACTCTATTTTCCCATCAGAAAGAAGAATTAACCACAGGCTCAGCCTGCCCCCCGGAACCAGAACAGGGCCTGAAGCCATTCTGCGATTTTGCGGCCAGCTCCCATAAAAACGAGTTGTAAAATGGAGGTTCAGGGCACTGCAATTCACAAACCTGCAGAGTTATTAATGATAACTCTCGTCCACAAATATATTGAGGGAAGGCAAAGAAGAGGATTTGAAATCAAGGCAGAATTGCAGGAAACAGATTTCAGGAGGTAGATACGAATCGCCTTTAAAGCACATGAAAAGCGGCAAAACGTTGACAATGATGCCCTTGGCCAAAAAGGGCGTATGCGTTTTTTCCTGAATATATTCAGGAAAAAACGCATACGCCCTTTTTGGCCAACCAAGCAACCTGGAAAGGCAAATCAGCGCTACAAAGAAGTCTCGCTTCCCATCGGTCAAAAGGGTCATGCTGAAAAAAGTGTCAAAACCAGAAATGCAGGACAGGCCATGGAGAAATGGGAGCCTTGCTACACTGATGGGCGGGATGTAAATTGCCAAGAGCCACTCTGGAGAAGTGTCCGGTGAGTCCTGAAACATCTGAAAAACACAGCTTAGAGAGCATAGGGCACTTCCACTCATGGGGGTATAAATTGGGAAAATTAAAAATCAGCAAGACACAAGCACCCCAAAGTTTAGGGCTGCTCTGTTGACCAGGACCTCCACTTCATTCCACCTTAAATATCCCAGGAAAGAGAAAAATGGATAAAGAAGTTGTGGTCCTTATGTACAATGGAATATCACTCAGCCATGAAATCAATGTCGTAAGGTTAGTAGCAGCATGATGAGTGGATTTAGGTACGACGATTCTAAGTGAAATAAGTCACACAGAAAAGGACACTTCTCATAAGGTATCACTGATAGAGGGAATGTAAAAACCGTTACACTTGAACTGAATTACAAAACAGAACAGAGTCACACATGCAGAAAACACACTATGGCTGCTTAACGGGAAAGGTGAGGTGGGGTGATACATAAAACAAGGGTATCAAATTAGCTCAGATACCGTTCCATAAACCCAATATGTAATAGACAAGACCTACTCCTTGCTCAGAGAACTGGACTCAACACGCCCTATTCACCGCACAAGAATATATCTGACTAATAATAATCGTAAAACCTATGTATTGATATCTGTTATTGTGTCAAGTGGGTGTAAAGTGGCATAAACACAGCAGTGAAAAGCAGCTAAACCCCATTATAAAAATAAATTACTTTGAAACACCCATGAAACAAAGACAGTGAAAGAGAGAGAAATTCTTACACAATGCGTTCAGGGGCTGTGATGCAACCTGGATTGACCATATCTAGACCCACAGCTGGATGAGACATAAGGGTGGACACTCTTGGGGCTGAGAGGTTTGGTGAGGTTGGGTGAGCAAACGCAGACCCTTTAAAGGAATACTGCGTGGTACCCATCGCATGGGTCCCAAATCTCCAGGTTCAAGGGCATCTTCCTACATCAAAAACATGCATGAGAAACCCAGAAGATGGTACACCGTGTGATGGGGAAAGGTTTCTAAAACGCACCTCATTTCTCATCTCCTTGTGCCCGGGTTCGCCATTCCAGCCGCTTTACTAGCAAGCTCCCTACTTGGAGCATCAGCACCTTTAACCTCCTGTTCCATACAGGTTGCAATTTGTCCTGAGGATAAACGGGAAGACGTGGAACCAACGAGAGACTAGCTCTTGGTGTTGGGACAGGCACAGGTCACTCTATTTTCCCATCAGAAAGAAGAATTAACCACAGGCTCAGCCTGCCCCCCGGAACCAGAACAGGGCCTGAAGCCATTCTGCGATTTTGCGGCCAGCTCCCATAAAAACGAGTTGTAAAATGGAGGTTCAGAGCACTGCAATTCACAAACCTGCAGAGTTATTAATGATAACTCTCGTCCACAAATATATTGAGGGAAGGCAAAGAAGAGGATTTGAAATCAAGGCAGAATTGCAGGAAACAGATTTCAGGAGGTAGATACGAATCGCTTTTAAAGCACATGAAAAGCGGCAAAACGTTGACAATGATGCCCTTGGCCAAAAAGGGCGTATGCGTTTTTTCCTGAATATATTCAGGAAAAAACGCATACGCCCTTTTTGGCCAACCAAGCAACCTGGAAAGGCAAATCAGCGCTACAAAGAAGTCTCGCTTCCCATCGGTCAAAAGGGCCATGCTGAAAAAAGTGTCAAAACCAGAAATGCAGGACAGGCCATGGAGAAATGGGAGCCTTGCTACACTGATGGGCGGGATGTAAATTGCCAAGAGCCACTCCGGAGAAGTGTCCGGTGAGTCCTGAAACATCTGAAAAACACAGCTTAGAGAGCATAGGGCACTTCCACTCATGGGGGTATAAATTGGGAAAATTAAAAATCAGCAAGACACAAGCACCCCAAAGTTTAGGGCTGCTCTGTTGACCAGGACCTCCACTTCATTCCACCTTAAATATCCCAGGAAAGAGAAAAATGGATAAAGAAGTTGTGGTCCTTATGTACAATGGAATATCACTCAGCCATGAAATCAATGTCGTAAGGTTAGTAGCAGCATGATGAGTGGATTTAGGTACGACGATTCTAAGTGAAATAAGTCACACAGAAAAGGACACTTCTCATAAGGTATCACTGATAGAGGGAATGTAAAAACCGTTACACTTGAACTGAATTACAAAACAGAACAGAGTCACACATGCAGAAAACACACTATGGCTGCTTAACGGGAAAGGTGAGGTGCGGTGATACATAAAACAAGGGTATCAAATTAGCTCAGATACCGTTCCATAAACCCAATATGTAATAGACAAGACCTACTCCTTGCTCAGAGAACTGGACTCAACACGCCCTATTCACCGCACAAGAATATATCTGACTAATAATAATCGTAAAACCTATGTATTGATATCTGTTAGTGTGTCAAGTGGGTGTAAAGCGGCATAAACACAGCAGGGAAAAGCAGCTAAACCCCATTATAAAAATAAATTACTTTGAAACACCCATGAAACAAAGACAGTGAAAGAGAGAGAAATTCTTACACAATGCGTTCAGGGGCTGTGATGCAACCTGGATTGACCATATCTAGACGCACAGCTGGATGAGACATAAGGGTGGACACTCTTGGGGCTGAGAGGTTTGGTGAGGTTGGGTGAGCAAACGCAGACCCTTTAAAGGAATACTGCGTGGTACCCATCGCATGGGTCCCAAATCTCCAGGTTCAAGGGCATCTTCCTACATCAAAAACATACATGAGAAACCCAGAAGATGGTACACCGTGTGATGGGGAAAGGTTTCTAAAACGCACCTCATTTCTCATCTCCTTGTGCCCGGGTTCGCCATTCCAGCCGCTTTACTAGCAAGCTCCCTACTTGGAGCATCAGCACCTTTAACCTCCTGTTCCGTACAGGTTGCAATTTGTCCTGAGGATAAACGGGAAGACGTGGAACCAACGAGAGACTAGCTCTTGGTGTTGGGACAGGCACAGGTCACTCTATTTTCCCATCAGAAAGAAGAATTAACCACAGGCTCAGCCTGCCCCCCGGAACCAGAACAGGGTCTGAAGCCATTCTGCGATTTTGCGGCCAGCTCCCATAAAAACGAGTTGTAAAATGGAGGTTCAGGGCACTGCAATTCACAAACCTGCAGAGTTATTAATGATAACTCTCGTCCACAAATATATTGAGGGAAGGCAAAGAAGAGGATTTGAAATCAAGGCAGAATTGCAGGAAACAGATTTCAGGAGGTAGATACGAATCGCCTTTAAAGCACATGAAAAGCGGCAAAACGTTGACAATGATGCCCTTGGCCAAAAAGGGCGTATGCGTTTTTTCCTGAATATATTCAGGAAAAAACGCATACGCCCTTTTTGGCCAACCAAGCAACCTGGAAAGGCAAATCAGCGCTACAAAGAAGTCTCTCTTCCCATCGGTCAAAAGGGCCATGCTGAAAAAAGTGTCAAAACCAGAAATGCAGGACAGGCCATGGAGAAATGGGAGCCTTGCTACACTGATGGGCGGGATGTAAATTGCCAAGAGCCACTCCGGAGAAGTGTCCGGTGAGTCCTGAAACATCTGAAAAACACAGCTTAGAGAGCATAGGGCACTTCCACTCATGGGGGTATAAATTGGGAAAATTAAAAATCAGCAAGACACAAGCACCCCAAAGTTTAGGGCTGCTCTGTTGACCAGGACCTCCACTTCATTCCACCTTAAATATCCCAGGAAAGAGAAAAATGGATAAAGAAGTTGTGGTCCTTATGTACAATGGAATATCACTCAGCCATGAAATCAATGTCGTAAGGTTAGTAGCAGCATGATGAGTGGATTTAGGTACGACGATTCGAAGTGAAATAAGTCACACAGAAAAGGACACTTCTCATAAGGTATCACTGATAGAGGGAATGTAAAAACCGTTACACTTGAACTGAATTACAAAACAGAACAGAGTCACACATGCAGAAAACACACTATGGCTGCTTAACGGGAAAGGTGAGGTGGGGTGATACATAAAACAAGGGTATCAAATTAGCTCAGATACCGTTCCATAAACCCAATATGTAATAGACAAGACCTACTCCTTGCTCAGAGAACTGGACTCAGCACGCCCTATTCACCGCACAAGAATATATCTGACTAATAATAATCGTAAAACCTATGTATTGATATCTCTCTGTTAGTGTGTCAAGTGGGTGTAAAGCGGCATAAACACAGCAGTGAAAAGCAGCTAAACCCCATTATAAAAATAAATTACTTTGAAACACCCATGAAACAAAGACAGTGAAAGAGAGAGAAATTCTTACACAATGCGTTCAGGGGCTGTGATGCAACCTGGATTGACCATATCTAGACGCACAGCTGGATGAGACATAAGGGTGGACACTCTTGGGGCTGAGAGGTTTGGTGAGGTTGGGTGAGCAAACGCAGACCCTTTAAAGGAATACTGCGTGGTACCCATCGCATGGGTCCCAAATCTCCAGGTTCAAGGGCATCTTCCTACATCAAAAACATGCATGAGAAACCCAGAAGATGGTACACCGTGTGATGGGGAAAGGTTTCTAAAATGCACCTCATTTCTCATCTCCTTGTGCCCGGGTTCGCCATTCCAGCTGCTTTACTAGCAAGCTCCCTACTTGGAGCATCAGCACCTTTAACCTCCTGTTCCATACAGGTTGCAATTTGTCCGGAGGATAAACGGGAAGACGTGGAACCAACGAGAGACTAGCTCTTGGTGTTGGGACAGGCACAGGTCACTCTATTTTCCCATCAGAAAGAAGAATTAAGCACAGGCTCAGCCTGCCCCCCGGAACCAGAACAGGGCCTGAAGCCATTCTGCGATTTTGCGGCCAGCTCCCATAAAAACGAGTTGTAAAATGGAGGTTCAGGGCACTGCAATTCACAAACCTGCAGAGTTATAAATGATAACTCTCGTCCACAAATATATTGAGGGAAGGCAAAGAAGAGGATTTGAAATCAAGGCAGAATTGCAGGAAACAGATTTCAGGAGGTAGATACGAATCACCTTTAAAGCACATGAAAAGCGGCAAAACGTTGACAATGATGCCCTTGGCCAAAAAGGGCGTATGCGTTTTTTCCTGAATATATTCAGGAAAAAACGCATACGCCCTTTTTGGCCAACCAAGGAACCTGGAAAGGCAAATCAGCGCTACAAAGAAGTCTCGCTTCCCATCGGTCAAAAGGGCCATGCTGAAAAAAGTGTCAAAACCAGAAATGCAGGACAGGCCATGGAGAAATGGGAGCCTTGCTACACTGATGGGCGGGATGTAAATTGCCAAGAGCCACTCCGGAGAAGTGTCCGGTGAGTCCTGAAACATCTGAAAAACACAGCTTAGAGAGCATAGGGCACTTCCACTCATGGGGGTATAAATTGGGAAAATTAAAAATCAGCAAGACACAAGCACCCCAAAGTTTAGGGCTGCTCTGTTGACCAGGACCTCCACTTCATTCCACCTTAAATATCCCAGGAAAGAGAAAAATGGATAAAGAAGTTGTGGTCCTTATGTACAATGGAATACCACTCAGCCATGAAATCAATGTCGTAAGGTTAGTAGCAGCATGATGAGTGGATTTAGGTACGACGATTCTAAGTGAAATAAGTCACACAGAAAAGGACACTTCTCATAAGGTATCACTGATAGAGGGAATGTAAAAACCGTTACACTTGAACTGAATTACAAAACAGAACAGAGTCACACATGCAGAAAACACACTATGGCTGCTTAACGGGAAAGGTGAGGTGGGGTGATACATAAAAAAAGGGTATCAAATTAGCTCAGATACCGTTCCATAAACCCAATATGTAATAGACAAGACCTACTCCTTGCTCAGAGAACTGGACTCAACACGCCCTATTCACCGCACAAGAATATATCTGACTAATAATAATCGTAAAACCTATGTATTGATATCTCTCTGTTAGTGTGTCAAGTGGGTGTAAAGCGGCATAAACACAGCAGTGAAAAGCAGCTAAACCCCATTATAAAAATAAATTACTTTGAAACACCCATGAAACAAAGACAGTGAAAGAGAGAGAAATTCTTACACAATGCGTTCAGGAGCTGTGATGCAACCTGGATTGACCATATCTAGACGCACAGCTGGATGAGACATAAGGGTGGACACTCTTGGGGCTGAGAGGTTTGGTGAGGTTGGGTGAGCAAACGCAGACCCTTTAAAGGAATACTGCGTGGTACCCATCGCATGGGTCCCAAATCTCCAGGTTCAAGGGCATCTTCCTACATCAAAAACATGCATGAGAAACCCAGAAGATGGTACACCGTGTGATGGGGAAAGATTTCTAAAACGCACCTCATTTCTCATCTCCTTGTGCCCGGGTTCGCCATTCCAGCCGCTTTACTAGCAAGCTCCCTACTTGGAGCATCAGCACCTTTAACCTCCTGTTCCATACAGGTTGCAATTTGTCCTGAGGATAAACGGGAAGACGTGGAACCAACGAGAGACTAGCTCTTGGTGTTGGGACAGGCACAGGTCACTCTATTTTCCCATCAGAAAGAAGAAATAACCACAGGCTCAGCCTGCCCCCCGGAACCAGAACAGGGCCTGAAGCCATTCTGCGATTTTGCGGCCAGCTCCCATAAAAACGAGTTGTAAAATGGAGGTTCAGGGCACTGCAATTCACAAACCTGCAGAGTTATTAATGATAACTCTCGTCCACAAATATATAGAGGGAAGGCAAAGAAGAGGATTTGAAATCAAGGCAGAATTGCAGGAAACAGATTTCAGGAGGTAGATACGAATCGCCTTTAAAGCACATGAAAAGCGGCAAAACGTTGACAATGATGCCCTTGGCCAAAAAGGGCGTATGCGTTTTTTCCTGAATATATTCAGGAAAAAACGCATACGCCCTTTTTGGCCAACCAAGCAACCTGGAAAGGCAAATCAGCGCTACAAATAAGTCTCGCTTCCCATCGGTCAAAAGGGCCATGCTGAAAAAAGTGTCAAAACCAGAAATGCAGGACAGGCCATGGAGAAATGGGAGCCTTGCTACACTGATGGGCGGGATGTAAATTGCCAAAAGCCACTCCGGAGAAGTGTCCGGTGAGTCCTGAAACATCTGAAAAACACAGCTTAGAGAGCATAGGGCACTTCCACTCATGGGGGTATAAATTGGGAAAATTAAAAATCAGCAAGACACAAGCACCCCAAAGTTTAGGGCTGCTCTGTTGATCAGGACCTCCACTTCATTCCACCTTAAATATCCCAGGAAAGAGAAAAATGGATAAAGAAGTTGTGGTCCTTATGTACAATGGAATATCACTCAGCCATGAAATCAATGTCGTAAGGTTAGTAGCAGCATGATGAGTGGATTTAGGTACGACGATTCTAAGTGAAATAAGTCACACAGAAAAGGACACTTCTCATAAGGTATCACTGATAGAGGGAATGTAAAAACCGTTACACTTGAACTGAATTACAAAACAGAACAGAGTCACACATGCAGAAAACACACTATGGCTGCTTAACGGGAAAGGTGAGGTGGGGTGATACATAAAACAAGGGTATCAAATTAGCTCAGATACCGTTCCATAAACCCAATATGTAATAGACAAGACCTACTCCTTGCTCAGAGAACTGGACTCAGCACGCCCTATTCACCGCACAAGAATATATCTGACTAATAATAATCGTAAAACCTATGTATTGATATCTCTCTGTTAGTGTGTCAAGTGGGTGTAAAGCGGCATAAACACAGCAGTGAAAAGCAGCTAAACCCCATTATAAAAATAAATTACTTTGAAACACCCATGAAACAAAGACAGTGAAAGAGAGAGAAATTCTTACACAATGCGTTCAGGGGCTGTGATGCAACCTGGATTGACCATATCTAGACGCACAGCTGGATGAGACATAAGGGTGGACACTCTTGGGGCTGAGAGGTTTGGTGAGGTTGGGTGAGCAAACGCAGACCCTTTAAAGGAATACTGCGTGGTACCCATCGCATGGGTCCCAAATCTCCAGGTTCAAGGGCATCTTCCTACATCAAAAACATGCATGAGAAACCCAGAAGATGGTACACCGTGTGATGGGGAAAGGTTTCTAAAACGCACCTCATTTCTCATCTCCTTGTGCCCGGGTTCGCCATTCCAGCCGCTTTACTAGCAAGCTCCCTACTTGGAGCATCAGCACCTTTAACCTCCTGTTCCGTACAGGTTGCAATTTGTCCTGAGGATAAACGGGAAGACGTGGAACCAACGAGAGACTAGCTCTTGGTGTTGGGACAGGCACAGGTCACTCTATTTTCCCATCAGAAAGAAGAATTAACCACAGGCTCAGCCTGCCCCCCGGAACCAGAACAGGGCCTGAAGCCATTCTGCGATTTTGCGGCCAGCTCCCATAAAAACGAGTTGTAAAATGGAGGTTCAGGGCACTGCAATTCACAAACCTGCAGAGTTATTAATGATAACTCTCGTCCACAAATATATTGAGGGAAGGCAAAGAAGAGGATTTGAAATCAAGGCAGAATTGCAGGAAACAGATTTCAGGAGGTAGATACGAATCGCCTTTAAAGCACATGAAAAGCGGCAAAACGTTGACAATGATGCCCTTGGCCAAAAAGGGCGTATGCGTTTTTTCCTGAATATATTCAGGAAAAAACGCATACGCCCTTTTTGGCCAACCAAGCAACCTGGAAAGGCAAATCAGCGCTACAAAGAAGTCTCGCTTCCCATCGGTCAAAAGGGTCATGCTGAAAAAAGTGTCAAAACCAGAAATGCAGGACAGGCCATGGAGAAATGGGAGCCTTGCTACACTGATGGGCGGGATGTAAATTGCCAAGAGCCACTCTGGAGAAGTGTCCGGTGAGTCCTGAAACATCTGAAAAACACAGCTTAGAGAGCATAGGGCACTTCCACTCATGGGGGTATAAATTGGGAAAATTAAAAATCAGCAAGACACAAGCACCCCAAAGTTTAGGGCTGCTCTGTTGACCAGGACCTCCACTTCATTCCACCTTAAATATCCCAGGAAAGAGAAAAATGGATAAAGAAGTTGTGGTCCTTATGTACAATGGAATATCACTCAGCCATGAAATCAATGTCGTAAGGTTAGTAGCAGCATGATGAGTGGATTTAGGTACGACGATTCTAAGTGAAATAAGTCACACAGAAAAGGACACTTCTCATAAGGTATCACTGATAGAGGGAATGTAAAAACCGTTACACTTGAACTGAATTACAAAACAGAACAGAGTCACACATGCAGAAAACACACTATGGCTGCTTAACGGGAAAGGTGAGGTGGGGTGATACATAAAACAAGGGTATCAAATTAGCTCAGATACCGTTCCATAAACCCAATATGTAATAGACAAGACCTACTCCTTGCTCAGAGAACTGGACTCAACACGCCCTATTCACCGCACAAGAATATATCTGACTAATAATAATCGTAAAACCTATGTATTGATATCTGTTATTGTGTCAAGTGGGTGTAAAGTGGCATAAACACAGCAGTGAAAAGCAGCTAAACCCCATTATAAAAATAAATTACTTTGAAACACCCATGAAACAAAGACAGTGAAAGAGAGAGAAATTCTTACACAATGCGTTCAGGGGCTGTGATGCAACCTGGATTGACCATATCTAGACGCACAGCTGGATGAGACATAAGGGTGGACACTCTTGGGGCTGAGAGGTTTGGTGAGGTTGGGTGAGCAAACGCAGACCCTTTAAAGGAATACTGCGTGGTACCCATCGCATGGGTCCCAAATCTCCAGGTTCAAGGGCATCTTCCTACATCAAAAACATGCATGAGAAACCCAGAAGATGGTACACCGTGTGATGGGGAAAGGTTTCTAAAACGCACCTCATTTCTCATCTCCTTGTGCCCGGGTTCGCCATTCCAGCCGCTTTACTAGCAAGCTCCCTACTTGGAGCATCAGCACCTTTAACCTCCTGTTCCATACAGGTTGCAATTTGTCCTGAGGATAAACGGGAAGACGTGGAACCAACGAGAGACTAGCTCTTGGTGTTGGGACAGGCACAGGTCACTCTATTTTCCCATCAGAAAGAAGAATTAACCACAGGCTCAGCCTGCCCCCCGGAACCAGAACAGGGCCTGAAGCCATTCTGCGATTTTGCGGCCAGCTCCCATAAAAACGAGTTGTAAAATGGAGGTTCAGGGCACTGCAATTCACAAACCTGCAGAGTTATAAATGATAACTCCCGTCCACAAATATATTGAGGGAAGGCAAAGAAGAGGATTTGAAATCAAGGCAGAATTGCAGGAAACAGATTTCAGGAGGTAGATACGAATCGCCTTTAAAGCACATGAAAAGCGGCAAAACGTTGACAATGATGCCCTTGGCCAAAAAGGGCGTATGCGTTTTTTCCTGAATATATTCAGGAAAAAACGCATACGCCCTTTTTGGCCAACCAAGCAACCTGGAAAGGCAAATCAGCACTACAAAGAAGTCTCGCTTCCCATCGGTCAAAAGGGCCATGCTGAAAAAAGTGTCAAAACCAGAAATGCAGGACAGGCCATGGAGAAATGGGAGCCTTGCTACACTGATGGGCGGGATGTAAATTGCCAAGAGCCACTCCGGAGAAGTGTCCGGTGAGTCCTGAAACATCTGAAAAACACAGCTTAGAGAGCATAGGGCACTTCCACTCATGGGGGTATAAATTGGGAAAATTAAAAATCAGCAAGACACAAGCACCCCAAAGTTTAGGGCTGCTCTGTTGATCAGGACCTCCACTTCATTCCACCTTAAATATCCCAGGAAAGAGAAAAATGGATAAAGAAGTTGTGGTCCTTATGTACAATGGAATATCACTCAGCCATGAAATCAATGTCGTAAGGTTAGTAGCAGCATGATGAGTGGATTTAGGTACGACGATTCTAAGTGAAATAAGTCACACAGAAAAGGACACTTCTCATAAGGTATCACTGATAGAGGGAATGTAAAAACCGTTACACTTGAACTGAATTACAAAACAGAACAGAGTCACACATGCAGAAAACACACTATGGCTGCTTAACGGGAAAGGTGAGGTGGGGTGATACATAAAACAAGGGTATCAAATTAGCTCAGATACCGTTCCATAAACCCAATATGTAATAGACAAGACCTACTCCTTGCTCAGAGAACTGGACTCAGCACGCCCTATTCACCGCACAAGAATATATCTGACTAATAATAATCGTAAAACCTATGTATTGATATCTCTCTGTTAGTGTGTCAAGTGGGTGTAAAGCGGCATAAACACAGCAGTGAAAAGCAGCTAAACCCCATTATAAAAATAAATTACTTTGAAACACCCATGAAACAAAGACAGTGAAAGAGAGAGAAATTCTTACACAATGCGTTCAGGGGCTGTGATGCAACCTGGATTGACCATATCTAGACGCACAGCTGGATGAGACATAAGGGTGGACACTCTTGGGGCTGAGAGGTTTGGTGAGGTTGGGTGAGCAAACGCAGACCCTTTAAAGGAATACTGCGTGGTACCCATCGCATGGGTCCCAAATCTCCAGGTTCAAGGGCATCTTCCTACATCAAAAACATGCATGAGAAACCCAGAAGATGGTACACCGTGTGATGGGGAAAGGTTTCTAAAACGCACCTCATTTCTCATCTCCTTGTGCCCGGGTTCGCCATTCCAGCCGCTTTACTAGCAAGCTCCCTACTTGGAGCATCAGCACCTTTAACCTCCTGTTCCGTACAGGTTGCAATTTGTCCTGAGGATAAACGGGAAGACGTGGAACCAACGAGAGACTAGCTCTTGGTGTTGGGACAGGCACAGGTCACTCTATTTTCCCATCAGAAAGAAGAATTAACCACAGGCTCAGCCTGCCCCCCGGAACCAGAACAGGGCCTGAAGCCATTCTGCGATTTTGCGGCCAGCTCCCATAAAAACGAGTTGTAAAATGGAGGTTCAGGGCACTGCAATTCACAAACCTGCAGAGTTATTAATGATAACTCTCGTCCACAAATATATTGAGGGAAGGCAAAGAAGAGGATTTGAAATCAAGGCAGAATTGCAGGAAACAGATTTCAGGAGGTAGATACGAATCGCCTTTAAAGCACATGAAAAGCGGCAAAACGTTGACAATGATGCCCTTGGCCAAAAAGGGCGTATGCGTTTTTTCCTGAATATATTCAGGAAAAAACGCATACGCCCTTTTTGGCCAACCAAGCAACCTGGAAAGGCAAATCAGCGCTACAAAGAAGTCTCGCTTCCCATCGGTCAAAAGGGTCATGCTGAAAAAAGTGTCAAAACCAGAAATGCAGGACAGGCCATGGAGAAATGGGAGCCTTGCTACACTGATGGGCGGGATGTAAATTGCCAAGAGCCACTCTGGAGAAGTGTCCGGTGAGTCCTGAAACATCTGAAAAACACAGCTTAGAGAGCATAGGGCACTTCCACTCATGGGGGTATAAATTGGGAAAATTAAAAATCAGCAAGACACAAGCACCCCAAAGTTTAGGGCTGCTCTGTTGACCAGGACCTCCACTTCATTCCACCTTAAATATCCCAGGAAAGAGAAAAATGGATAAAGAAGTTGTGGTCCTTATGTACAATGGAATATCACTCAGCCATGAAATCAATGTCGTAAGGTTAGTAGCAGCATGATGAGTGGATTTAGGTACGACGATTCTAAGTGAAATAAGTCACACAGAAAAGGACACTTCTCATAAGGTATCACTGATAGAGGGAATGTAAAAACCGTTACACTTGAACTGAATTACAAAACAGAACAGAGTCACACATGCAGAAAACACACTATGGCTGCTTAACGGGAAAGGTGAGGTGGGGTGATACATAAAACAAGGGTATCAAATTAGCTCAGATACCGTTCCATAAACCCAATATGTAATAGACAAGACCTACTCCTTGCTCAGAGAACTGGACTCAACACGCCCTATTCACCGCACAAGAATATATCTGACTAATAATAATCGTAAAACCTATGTATTGATATCTGTTATTGTGTCAAGTGGGTGTAAAGTGGCATAAACACAGCAGTGAAAAGCAGCTAAACCCCATTATAAAAATAAATTACTTTGAAACACCCATGAAACAAAGACAGTGAAAGAGAGAGAAATTCTTACACAATGCGTTCAGGGGCTGTGATGCAACCTGGATTGACCATATCTAGACGCACAGCTGGATGAGACATAAGGGTGGACACTCTTGGGGCTGAGAGGTTTGGTGAGGTTGGGTGAGCAAACGCAGACCCTTTAAAGGAATACTGCGTGGTACCCATCGCATGGGTCCCAAATCTCCAGGTTCAAGGGCATCTTCCTACATCAAAAACATGCATGAGAAACCCAGAAGATGGTACACCGTGTGATGGGGAAAGGTTTCTAAAACGCACCTCATTTCTCATCTCCTTGTGCCCGGGTTCGCCATTCCAGCCGCTTTACTAGCAAGCTCCCTACTTGGAGCATCAGCACCTTTAACCTCCTGTTCCGTACAGGTTGCAATTTGTCCTGAGGATAAACGGGAAGACGTGGAACCAACGAGAGACTAGCTCTTGGTGTTGGGACAGGCACAGGTCACTCTATTTTCCCATCAGAAAGAAGAATTAACCACAGGCTCAGCCTGCCCCCCGGAACCAGAACAGGGCCTGAAGCCATTCTGCGATTTTGCGGCCAGCTCCCATAAAAACGAGTTGTAAAATGGAGGTTCAGGGCACTGCAATTCACAAACCTGCAGAGTTATTAATGATAACTCTCGTCCACAAATATATTGAGGGAAGGCAAAGAAGAGGATTTGAAATCAAGGCAGAATTGCAGGAAACAGATTTCAGGAGGTAGATACGAATCGCCTTTAAAGCACATGAAAAGCGGCAAAACGTTGACAATGATGCCCTTGGCCAAAAAGGGCGTATGCGTTTTTTCCTGAATATATTCAGGAAAAAACGCATACGCCCTTTTTGGCCAACCAAGCAACCTGGAAAGGCAAATCAGCGCTACAAAGAAGTCTCGCTTCCCATCGGTCAAAAGGGTCATGCTGAAAAAAGTGTCAAAACCAGAAATGCAGGACAGGCCATGGAGAAATGGGAGCCTTGCTACACTGATGGGCGGGATGTAAATTGCCAAGAGCCACTCTGGAGAAGTGTCCGGTGAGTCCTGAAACATCTGAAAAACACAGCTTAGAGAGCATAGGGCACTTCCACTCATGGGGGTATAAATTGGGAAAATTAAAAATCAGCAAGACACAAGCACCCCAAAGTTTAGGGCTGCTCTGTTGACCAGGACCTCCACTTCATTCCACCTTAAATATCCCAGGAAAGAGAAAAATGGATAAAGAAGTTGTGGTCCTTATGTACAATGGAATATCACTCAGCCATGAAATCAATGTCGTAAGGTTAGTAGCAGCATGATGAGTGGATTTAGGTACGACGATTCTAAGTGAAATAAGTCACACAGAAAAGGACACTTCTCATAAGGTATCACTGATAGAGGGAATGTAAAAACCGTTACACTTGAACTGAATTACAAAACAGAACAGAGTCACACATGCAGAAAACACACTATGGCTGCTTAACGGGAAAGGTGAGGTGGGGTGATACATAAAACAAGGGTATCAAATTAGCTCAGATACCGTTCCATAAACCCAATATGTAATAGACAAGACCTACTCCTTGCTCAGAGAACTGGACTCAACACGCCCTATTCACCGCACAAGAATATATCTGACTAATAATAATCGTAAAACCTATGTATTGATATCTGTTATTGTGTCAAGTGGGTGTAAAGTGGCATAAACACAGCAGTGAAAAGCAGCTAAACCCCATTATAAAAATAAATTACTTTGAAACACCCATGAAACAAAGACAGTGAAAGAGAGAGAAATTCTTACACAATGCGTTCAGGGGCTGTGATGCAACCTGGATTGACCATATCTAGACGCACAGCTGGATGAGACATAAGGGTGGACACTCTTGGGGCTGAGAGGTTTGGTGAGGTTGGGTGAGCAAACGCAGACCCTTTAAAGGAATACTGCGTGGTACCCATCGCATGGGTCCCAAATCTCCAGGTTCAAGGGCATCTTCCTACATCAAAAACATGCATGAGAAACCCAGAAGATGGTACACCGTGTGATGGGGAAAGGTTTCTAAAACGCACCTCATTTCTCATCTCCTTGTGCCCGGGTTCGCCATTCCAGCCGCTTTACTAGCAAGCTCCCTACTTGGAGCATCAGCACCTTTAACCTCCTGTTCCGTACAGGTTGCAATTTGTCCTGAGGATAAACGGGAAGACGTGGAACCAACGAGAGACTAGCTCTTGGTGTTGGGACAGGCACAGGTCACTCTATTTTCCCATCAGAAAGAAGAATTAACCACAGGCTCAGCCTGCCCCCCGGAACCAGAACAGGGCCTGAAGCCATTCTGCGATTTTGCGGCCAGCTCCCATAAAAACGAGTTGTAAAATGGAGGTTCAGGGCACTGCAATTCACAAACCTGCAGAGTTATAAATGATAACTCCCGTCCACAAATATATTGAGGGAAGGCAAAGAAGAGGATTTGAAATCAAGGCAGAATTGCAGGAAACAGATTTCAGGAGGTAGATACGAATCGCCTTTAAAGCACATGAAAAGCGGCAAAACGTTGACAATGATGCCCTTGGCCAAAAAGGGCGTATGCGTTTTTTCCTGAATATATTCAGGAAAAAACGCATACGCCCTTTTTGGCCAACCAAGCAACCTGGAAAGGCAAATCAGCACTACAAAGAAGTCTCGCTTCCCATCGGTCAAAAGGGCCATGCTGAAAAAAGTGTCAAAACCAGAAATGCAGGACAGGCCATGGAGAAATGGGAGCCTTGCTACACTGATGGGCGGGATGTAAATTGCCAAGAGCCACTCCGGAGAAGTGTCCGGTGAGTCCTGAAACATCTGAAAAACACAGCTTAGAGAGCATAGGGCACTTCCACTCATGGGTGTATAAATTGGGAAAATTAAAAATCAGCAAGACACAAGCACCCCAAAGTTTAGGGCTGCTCTGTTGACCAGGACCTCCACTTCATTCCACCTTAAATATCCCAGGAAAGAGAAAAATGGATAAAGAAGTTGTGGTCCTTATGTACAATGGAATACCACTCAGCCATGAAATCAATGTCGTAAGGTTAGTAGCAGCATGATGAGTGGATTTAGGTACGACGATTCTAAGTGAAATAAGTCACACAGAAAAGGACACTTCTCATAAGGTATCACTGATAGAGGGAATGTAAAAACCGTTACACTTGAACTGAATTACAAAACAGAACAGAGTCACACATGCAGAAAACACACTATGGCTGCTTAACGGGAAAGGTGAGGTGGGGTGATGCATAAAACAAGGGTATCAAATTAGCTCAGATACCGTTCCATAAACCCAATATGTAATAGACAAGACCTACTCCTGGCTCAGAGAACTGGACTCAACACGCCCTATTCACCGCACAAGAATATATCTGACTAATAATAATCGTAAAACCTATGTATTGATATCTCTCTGTTAGTGTGTCAAGTGGGTGTAAAGCGGCATAAACACAGCAGTGAAAAGCAGCTAAACCCCATTATAAAAATAAATTACTTTGAAACACCCATGAAACAAAGACAGTGAAAGAGAGAGAAATTCTTACACAATGCGTTCAGGGGCTGTGATGCAACCTGGATTGACCATATCTAGACGCACAGCTGGATGAGACATAAGGGTGGACACTCTTGGGGCTGAGAGGTTTGGTGAGGTTGGGTGAGCAAACGCAGACCCTTTAAAGGAATACTGCGTGGTACCCATCGCATGGGTCCCAAATCTCCAGGTTCAAGGGCATCTTCCTACATCAAAAACATGCATGAGAAACCCAGAAGATGGTACACCGTGTGATGGGGAAAGGTTTCTAAAACGCACCTCATTTCTCATCTCCTTGTGCCCGGGTTCGCCATTCCAGCCGCTTTACTAGCAAGCTCCCTACTTGGAGCATCAGCACCTTTAACCTCCTGTTCCATGCAGGTTGCAATTTGTCCTGAGGATAAACGGGAAGACGTGGAACCAACGAGAGACTAGCTCTTGGTGTTGGGACAGGCACAGGTCACTCTATTTTCCCTTCAGAAAGAAGAATTAACCACAGGCTCAGCCTGCCCCCCGGAACCAGAACAGGGCCTGAAGCCATTCTGCGATTTTGCGGCCAGCTCCCATAAAAACGAGTTGTAAACTGGAGGTTCAGGGCACTGCAATTCACAAACCTGCAGAGTTATAAATGATAACTCCCGTCCACAAATATATTGAGGGAAGGCAAAGAAGAGGATTTGAAATCAAGGCAGAATTGCAGGAAACAGATTTCAGGAGGTAGATACGAATCGCCTTTAAAGCACATGAAAAGCGGCAAAACGTTGACAATGATGCCCTTGGCCAAAAAGGGCGTATGCGTTTTTTCCTGAATATATTCAGGAAAAAACGCATACGCCCTTTTTGGCCAACCAAGCAACCTGGAAAGGCAAATCAGCGCTACAAAGAAGTCTCGCTTCCCATCGGTCAAAAGGGCCATGCTGAAAAAAGTGTCAAAACCAGAAATGCAGGACAGGCCATGGAGAAATGGGAGCCTTGCTACACTGATGGGCGGGATGTAAATTGCCAAGAGCCACTCCGGAGAAGTGTCCGGTGAGTCCTGAAACATCTGAAAAACACAGCTTAGAGAGCATAGGGCACTTCCACTCATGGGGGTATAAATTGGGAAAATTAAAAATCAGCAAGACACAAGCACCCCAAAGTTTAGGGCTGCTCTGTTGACCAGGACCTCCACTTCATTCCACCTTAAATATCCCAGGAAAGAGAAAAATGGATAAAGAAGTTGTGGTCCTTATGTACAATGGAATATCACTCAGCCATGAAATCAATGTCGTAAGGTTAGTAGCAGCATGATGAGTGGATTTAGGTACGACGATTCTAAGTGAAATAAGTCACACAGAAAAGGACACTTCTCATAAGGTATCACTGATAGAGGGAATGTAAAAACCGTTACACTTGAACTGAATTACAAAACAGAACAGAGTCACACATGCAGAAAACACACTATGGCTGCTTAACGGGAAAGGTGAGGTGGGGTGATACATAAAACAAGGGTATCAAATTAGCTCAGATACCGTTCCATAAACCCAATATGTAATAGACAAGACCTACTCCTTGCTCAGAGAACTGGACTCAACACGCCCTATTCACCGCACAAGAATATATCTGACTAATAATAATCGTAAAACCTATGTATTGATATCTGTTATTGTGTCAAGTGGGTGTAAAGTGGCATAAACACAGCAGTGAAAAGCAGCTAAACCCCATTATAAAAATAAATTACTTTGAAACACCCATGAAACAAAGACAGTGAAAGAGAGAGAAATTCTTACACAATGCGTTCAGGGGCTGTGATGCAACCTGGATTGACCATATCTAGACGCACAGCTGGATGAGACATAAGGGTGGACACTCTTGGGGCTGAGAGGTTTGGTGAGGTTGGGTGAGCAAACGCAGACCCTTTAAAGGAATACTGCGTGGTACCCATCGCATGGGTCCCAAATCTCCAGGTTCAAGGGCATCTTCCTACATCAAAAACATGCATGAGAAACCCAGAAGATGGTACACCGTGTGATGGGGAAAGGTTTCTAAAACGCACCTCATTTCTCATCTCCTTGTGCCCGGGTTCGCCATTCCAGCCACTTTACTAGCAAGCTCCCTACTTGGAGCATCAGCACCTTTAACCTCCTGTTCCATACAGGTTGCAATTTGTCCTGAGGATAAACGGGAAGACGTGGAACCAACGAGAGACTAGCTCTTGGTGTTGGGACAGGCACAGGTCACTCTATTTTCCCATCAGAAAGAAGAATTAACCACAGGCTCAGCCTGCCCCCCGGAACCAGAACAGGGCCTGAAGCCATTCTGCGATTTTGCGGCCAGCTCCCATAAAAACGAGTTGTAAAATGGAGGTTCAGGGCACTGCAATTCACAAACCTGCAGAGTTATAAATGATAACTCCCGTCCACAAATATATTGAGGGAAGGCAAAGAAGAGGATTTGAAATCAAGGCAGAATTGCAGGAAACAGATTTCAGGAGGTAGATACGAATCGCCTTTAAAGCACATGAAAAGCGGCAAAACGTTGACAATGATGCCCTTGGCCAAAAAGGGCGTATGCGTTTTTTCCTGAATATATTCAGGAAAAAACGCATACGCCCTTTTTGGCCAACCAAGCAACCTGGAAAGGCAAATCAGCACTACAAAGAAGTCTCGCTTCCCATCGGTCAAAAGGGCCATGCTGAAAAAAGTGTCAAAACCAGAAATGCAGGACAGGCCATGGAGAAATGGGAGCCTTGCTACACTGATGGGCGGGATGTAAATTGCCAAGAGCCACTCCGGAGAAGTGTCCGGTGAGTCCTGAAACATCTGAAAAACACAGCTTAGAGAGCATAGGGCACTTCCACTCATGGGTGTATAAATTGGGAAAATTAAAAATCAGCAAGACACAAGCACCCCAAAGTTTAGGGCTGCTCTGTTGACCAGGACCTCCACTTCATTCCACCTTAAATATCCCAGGAAAGAGAAAAATGGATAAAGAAGTTGTGGTCCTTATGTACAATGGAATACCACTCAGCCATGAAATCAATGTCGTAAGGTTAGTAGCAGCATGATGAGTGGATTTAGGTACGACGATTCTAAGTGAAATAAGTCACACAGAAAAGGACACTTCTCATAAGGTATCACTGATAGAGGGAATGTAAAAACCGTTACACTTGAACTGAATTACAAAACAGAACAGAGTCACACATGCAGAAAACACACTATGGCTGCTTAACGGGAAAGGTGAGGTGGGGTGATGCATAAAACAAGGGTATCAAATTAGCTCAGATACCGTTCCATAAACCCAATATGTAATAGACAAGACCTACTCCTGGCTCAGAGAACTGGACTCAACACGCCCTATTCACCGCACAAGAATATATCTGACTAATAATAATCGTAAAACCTATGTATTGATATCTCTCTGTTAGTGTGTCAAGTGGGTGTAAAGCGGCATAAACACAGCAGTGAAAAGCAGCTAAACCCCATTATAAAAATAAATTACTTTGAAACACCCATGAAACAAAGACAGTGAAAGAGAGAGAAATTCTTACA
Organism: Balaenoptera borealis; assembly: GCF_965194805.1. Classification (NCBI taxonomy): domain Eukaryota; kingdom Metazoa; phylum Chordata; class Mammalia; order Artiodactyla; family Balaenopteridae; genus Balaenoptera; species Balaenoptera borealis. The sequence continues at coordinate 126,505 of NW_028122948.1, forward strand.
CAATGCGTTCAGGGGCTGTGATGCAACCTGGATTGACCATATCTAGACGCACAGCTGGATGAGACATAAGGGTGGACACTCTTGGGGCTGAGAGGTTTGGTGAGGTTGGGTGAGCAAACGCAGACCCTTTAAAGGAATACTGCGTGGTACCCATCGCATGGGTCCCAAATCTCCAGGTTCAAGGGCATCTTCCTACATCAAAAACATGCATGAGAAACCCAGAAGATGGTACACCGTGTGATGGGGAAAGGTTTCTAAAACGCACCTCATTTCTCATCTCCTTGTGCCCGGGTTCGCCATTCCAGCCGCTTTACTAGCAAGCTCCCTACTTGGAGCATCAGCACCTTTAACCTCCTGTTCCATGCAGGTTGCAATTTGTCCTGAGGATAAACGGGAAGACGTGGAACCAACGAGAGACTAGCTCTTGGTGTTGGGACAGGCACAGGTCACTCTATTTTCCCATCAGAAAGAAGAATTAAGCACAGGCTCAGCCTGCCCCCCGGAACCAGAACAGGGCCTGAAGCCATTCTGCGATTTTGCGGCCAGCTCCCATAAAAACGAGTTGTAAAATGGAGGTTCAGGGCACTGCAATTCACAAACCTGCAGAGTTATAAATGATAACTCCCGTCCACAAATATATTGAGGGAAGGCAAAGAAGAGGATTTGAAATCAAGGCAGAATTGCAGGAAACAGATTTCAGGAGGTAGATACGAATCGCCTTTAAAGCACATGAAAAGCGGCAAAACGTTGACAATGATGCCCTTGGCCAAAAAGGGCGTATGCGTTTTTTCCTGAATATATTCAGGAAAAAACGCATACGCCCTTTTTGGCCAACCAAGCAACCTGGAAAGGCAAATCAGCGCTACAAAGAAGTCTCGCTTCCCATCGGTCAAAAGGGCCATGCTGAAAAAAGTGTCAAAACCAGAAATGCAGGACAGGCCATGGAGAAATGGGAGCCTTGCTACACTGATGGGCGGGATGTAAATTGCCAAGAGCCACTCCGGAGAAGTGTCCGGTGAGTCCTGAAACATCTGAAAAACACAGCTTAGAGAGCATAGGGCACTTCCACTCATGGGGGTATAAATTGGGAAAATTAAAAATCAGCAAGACACAAGCACCCCAAAGTTTAGGGCTGCTCTGTTGACCAGGACCTCCACTTCATTCCACCTTAAATATCCCAGGAAAGAGAAAAATGGATAAAGAAGTTGTGGTCCTTATGTACAATGGAATACCACTCAGCCATGAAATCAATGTCGTAAGGTTAGTAGCAGCATGATGAGTGGATTTAGGTACGACGATTCTAAGTGAAATAAGTCACACAGAAAAGGACACTTCTCATAAGGTATCACTGATAGAGGGAATGTAAAAACCGTTACACTTGAACTGAATTACAAAACAGAACAGAGTCACACATGCAGAAAACACACTATGGCTGCTTAACGGGAAAGGTGAGGTGGGGTGATACATAAAACAAGGGTATCAAATTAGCTCAGATACCGTTCCATAAACCCAATATGTAATAGACAAGACCTACTCCTTGCTCAGAGAACTGGACTCAACACGCCCTATTCACCGCACAAGAATATATCTGACTAATAATAATCGTAAAACCTTTGTATTGATATCTCTCTGTTATTGTGTCAAGTGGGTGTAAAGCGGCATAAACACAGCAGTGAAAAGCAGCTAAACCCCATTATAAAAATAAATTACTTTGAAACACCCATGAAACAAAGACAGTGAAAGAGAGAGAAATTCTTACACAATGCGTTCAGGGGCTGTGATGCAACCTGGATTGACCATATCTAGACGCACAGCTGGATGAGACATAAGGGTGGACACTCTTGGGGCTGAGAGGTTTGGTGAGGTTGGGTGAGCAAACGCAGACCCTTTAAAGGAATACTGCGTGGTACCCATCGCATGGGTCCCAAATCTCCAGGTTCAAGGGCATCTTCCTACATCAAAAACATACATGAGAAACCCAGAAGATGGTACACCGTGTGATGGGGAAAGGTTTCTAAAACGCACCTCATTTCTCATCTCCTTGTGCCCGGGTTCGCCATTCCAGCCGCTTTACTAGCAAGCTCCCTACTTGGAGCATCAGCACCTTTAACCTCCTGTTCCGTACAGGTTGCAATTTGTCCTGAGGATAAACGGGAAGACGTGGAACCAACGAGAGACTAGCTCTTGGTGTTGGGACAGGCACAGGTCACTCTATTTTCCCATCAGAAAGAAGAATTAACCACAGGCTCAGCCTGCCCCCCGGAACCAGAACAGGGTCTGAAGCCATTCTGCGATTTTGCGGCCAGCTCCCATAAAAACGAGTTGTAAAATGGAGGTTCAGGGCACTGCAATTCACAAACCTGCAGAGTTATTAATGATAACTCTCGTCCACAAATATATTGAGGGAAGGCAAAGAAGAGGATTTGAAATCAAGGCAGAATTGCAGGAAACAGATTTCAGGAGGTAGATACGAATCGCCTTTAAAGCACATGAAAAGCGGCAAAACGTTGACAATGATGCCCTTGGCCAAAAAGGGCGTATGCGTTTTTTCCTGAATATATTCAGGAAAAAACGCATACGCCCTTTTTGGCCAACCAAGCAACCTGGAAAGGCAAATCAGCGCTACAAAGAAGTCTCTCTTCCCATCGGTCAAAAGGGCCATGCTGAAAAAAGTGTCAAAACCAGAAATGCAGGACAGGCCATGGAGAAATGGGAGCCTTGCTACACTGATGGGCGGGATGTAAATTGCCAAGAGCCACTCCGGAGAAGTGTCCGGTGAGTCCTGAAACATCTGAAAAACACAGCTTAGAGAGCATAGGGCACTTCCACTCATGGGGGTATAAATTGGGAAAATTAAAAATCAGCAAGACACAAGCACCCCAAAGTTTAGGGCTGCTCTGTTGACCAGGACCTCCACTTCATTCCACCTTAAATATCCCAGGAAAGAGAAAAATGGATAAAGAAGTTGTGGTCCTTATGTACAATGGAATATCACTCAGCCATGAAATCAATGTCGTAAGGTTAGTAGCAGCATGATGAGTGGATTTAGGTACGACGATTCGAAGTGAAATAAGTCACACAGAAAAGGACACTTCTCATAAGGTATCACTGATAGAGGGAATGTAAAAACCGTTACACTTGAACTGAATTACAAAACAGAACAGAGTCACACATGCAGAAAACACACTATGGCTGCTTAACGGGAAAGGTGAGGTGGGGTGATACATAAAACAAGGGTATCAAATTAGCTCAGATACCGTTCCATAAACCCAATATGTAATAGACAAGACCTACTCCTTGCTCAGAGAACTGGACTCAGCACGCCCTATTCACCGCACAAGAATATATCTGACTAATAATAATCGTAAAACCTATGTATTGATATCTCTCTGTTAGTGTGTCAAGTGGGTGTAAAGCGGCATAAACACAGCAGTGAAAAGCAGCTAAACCCCATTATAAAAATAAATTACTTTGAAACACCCATGAAACAAAGACAGTGAAAGAGAGAGAAATTCTTACACAATGCGTTCAGGGGCTGTGATGCAACCTGGATTGACCATATCTAGACGCACAGCTGGATGAGACATAAGGGTGGACACTCTTGGGGCTGAGAGGTTTGGTGAGGTTGGGTGAGCAAACGCAGACCCTTTAAAGGAATACTGCGTGGTACCCATCGCATGGGTCCCAAATCTCCAGGTTCAAGGGCATCTTCCTACATCAAAAACATGCATGAGAAACCCAGAAGATGGTACACCGTGTGATGGGGAAAGGTTTCTAAAATGCACCTCATTTCTCATCTCCTTGTGCCCGGGTTCGCCATTCCAGCTGCTTTACTAGCAAGCTCCCTACTTGGAGCATCAGCACCTTTAACCTCCTGTTCCATACAGGTTGCAATTTGTCCGGAGGATAAACGGGAAGACGTGGAACCAACGAGAGACTAGCTCTTGGTGTTGGGACAGGCACAGGTCACTCTATTTTCCCATCAGAAAGAAGAATTAACCACAGGCTCAGCCTGCCCCCCGGAACCAGAACAGGGCCTGAAGCCATTCTGCGATTTTGCGGCCAGCTCCCATAAAAACGAGTTGTAAAATGGAGGTTCAGGGCACTGCAATTCACAAACCTGCAGAGTTATAAATGATAACTCTCGTCCACAAATATATTGAGGGAAGGCAAAGAAGAGGATTTGAAATCAAGGCAGAATTGCAGGAAACAGATTTCAGGAGGTAGATACGAATCACCTTTAAAGCACATGAAAAGCGGCAAAACGTTGACAATGATGCCCTTGGCCAAAAAGGGCGTATGCGTTTTTTCCTGAATATATTCAGGAAAAAACGCATACGCCCTTTTTGGCCAACCAAGGAACCTGGAAAGGCAAATCAGCGCTACAAAGAAGTCTCGCTTCCCATCGGTCAAAAGGGCCATGCTGAAAAAAGTGTCAAAACCAGAAATGCAGGACAGGCCATGGAGAAATGGGAGCCTTGCTACACTGATGGGCGGGATGTAAATTGCCAAGAGCCACTCCGGAGAAGTGTCCGGTGAGTCCTGAAACATCTGAAAAACACAGCTTAGAGAGCATAGGGCACTTCCACTCATGGGGGTATAAATTGGGAAAATTAAAAATCAGCAAGACACAAGCACCCCAAAGTTTAGGGCTGCTCTGTTGACCAGGACCTCCACTTCATTCCACCTTAAATATCCCAGGAAAGAGAAAAATGGATAAAGAAGTTGTGGTCCTTATGTACAATGGAATACCACTCAGCCATGAAATCAATGTCGTAAGGTTAGTAGCAGCATGATGAGTGGATTTAGGTACGACGATTCTAAGTGAAATAAGTCACACAGAAAAGGACACTTCTCATAAGGTATCACTGATAGAGGGAATGTAAAAACCGTTACACTTGAACTGAATTACAAAACAGAACAGAGTCACACATGCAGAAAACACACTATGGCTGCTTAACGGGAAAGGTGAGGTGGGGTGATACATAAAAAAAGGGTATCAAATTAGCTCAGATACCGTTCCATAAACCCAATATGTAATAGACAAGACCTACTCCTTGCTCAGAGAACTGGACTCAACACGCCCTATTCACCGCACAAGAATATATCTGACTAATAATAATCGTAAAACCTATGTATTGATATCTCTCTGTTAGTGTGTCAAGTGGGTGTAAAGCGGCATAAACACAGCAGTGAAAAGCAGCTAAACCCCATTATAAAAATAAATTACTTTGAAACACCCATGAAACAAAGACAGTGAAAGAGAGAGAAATTCTTACACAATGCGTTCAGGAGCTGTGATGCAACCTGGATTGACCATATCTAGACGCACAGCTGGATGAGACATAAGGGTGGACACTCTTGGGGCTGAGAGGTTTGGTGAGGTTGGGTGAGCAAACGCAGACCCTTTAAAGGAATACTGCGTGGTACCCATCGCATGGGTCCCAAATCTCCAGGTTCAAGGGCATCTTCCTACATCAAAAACATGCATGAGAAACCCAGAAGATGGTACACCGTGTGATGGGGAAAGATTTCTAAAACGCACCTCATTTCTCATCTCCTTGTGCCCGGGTTCGCCATTCCAGCCGCTTTACTAGCAAGCTCCCTACTTGGAGCATCAGCACCTTTAACCTCCTGTTCCATACAGGTTGCAATTTGTCCTGAGGATAAACGGGAAGACGTGGAACCAACGAGAGACTAGCTCTTGGTGTTGGGACAGGCACAGGTCACTCTATTTTCCCATCAGAAAGAAGAAATAACCACAGGCTCAGCCTGCCCCCCGGAACCAGAACAGGGCCTGAAGCCATTCTGCGATTTTGCGGCCAGCTCCCATAAAAACGAGTTGTAAAATGGAGGTTCAGGGCACTGCAATTCACAAACCTGCAGAGTTATTAATGATAACTCTCGTCCACAAATATATAGAGGGAAGGCAAAGAAGAGGATTTGAAATCAAGGCAGAATTGCAGGAAACAGATTTCAGGAGGTAGATACGAATCGCCTTTAAAGCACATGAAAAGCGGCAAAACGTTGACAATGATGCCCTTGGCCAAAAAGGGCGTATGCGTTTTTTCCTGAATATATTCAGGAAAAAACGCATACGCCCTTTTTGGCCAACCAAGCAACCTGGAAAGGCAAATCAGCGCTACAAATAAGTCTCGCTTCCCATCGGTCAAAAGGGCCATGCTGAAAAAAGTGTCAAAACCAGAAATGCAGGACAGGCCATGGAGAAATGGGAGCCTTGCTACACTGATGGGCGGGATGTAAATTGCCAAAAGCCACTCCGGAGAAGTGTCCGGTGAGTCCTGAAACATCTGAAAAACACAGCTTAGAGAGCATAGGGCACTTCCACTCATGGGGGTATAAATTGGGAAAATTAAAAATCAGCAAGACACAAGCACCCCAAAGTTTAGGGCTGCTCTGTTGATCAGGACCTCCACTTCATTCCACCTTAAATATCCCAGGAAAGAGAAAAATGGATAAAGAAGTTGTGGTCCTTATGTACAATGGAATATCACTCAGCCATGAAATCAATGTCGTAAGGTTAGTAGCAGCATGATGAGTGGATTTAGGTACGACGATTCTAAGTGAAATAAGTCACACAGAAAAGGACACTTCTCATAAGGTATCACTGATAGAGGGAATGTAAAAACCGTTACACTTGAACTGAATTACAAAACAGAACAGAGTCACACATGCAGAAAACACACTATGGCTGCTTAACGGGAAAGGTGAGGTGGGGTGATACATAAAACAAGGGTATCAAATTAGCTCAGATACCGTTCCATAAACCCAATATGTAATAGACAAGACCTACTCCTTGCTCAGAGAACTGGACTCAGCACGCCCTATTCACCGCACAAGAATATATCTGACTAATAATAATCGTAAAACCTATGTATTGATATCTCTCTGTTAGTGTGTCAAGTGGGTGTAAAGCGGCATAAACACAGCAGTGAAAAGCAGCTAAACCCCATTATAAAAATAAATTACTTTGAAACACCCATGAAACAAAGACAGTGAAAGAGAGAGAAATTCTTACACAATGCGTTCAGGGGCTGTGATGCAACCTGGATTGACCATATCTAGACGCACAGCTGGATGAGACATAAGGGTGGACACTCTTGGGGCTGAGAGGTTTGGTGAGGTTGGGTGAGCAAACGCAGACCCTTTAAAGGAATACTGCGTGGTACCCATCGCATGGGTCCCAAATCTCCAGGTTCAAGGGCATCTTCCTACATCAAAAACATGCATGAGAAACCCAGAAGATGGTACACCGTGTGATGGGGAAAGGTTTCTAAAACGCACCTCATTTCTCATCTCCTTGTGCCCGGGTTCGCCATTCCAGCCGCTTTACTAGCAAGCTCCCTACTTGGAGCATCAGCACCTTTAACCTCCTGTTCCGTACAGGTTGCAATTTGTCCTGAGGATAAACGGGAAGACGTGGAACCAACGAGAGACTAGCTCTTGGTGTTGGGACAGGCACAGGTCACTCTATTTTCCCATCAGAAAGAAGAATTAACCACAGGCTCAGCCTGCCCCCCGGAACCAGAACAGGGCCTGAAGCCATTCTGCGATTTTGCGGCCAGCTCCCATAAAAACGAGTTGTAAAATGGAGGTTCAGGGCACTGCAATTCACAAACCTGCAGAGTTATTAATGATAACTCTCGTCCACAAATATATTGAGGGAAGGCAAAGAAGAGGATTTGAAATCAAGGCAGAATTGCAGGAAACAGATTTCAGGAGGTAGATACGAATCGCCTTTAAAGCACATGAAAAGCGGCAAAACGTTGACAATGATGCCCTTGGCCAAAAAGGGCGTATGCGTTTTTTCCTGAATATATTCAGGAAAAAACGCATACGCCCTTTTTGGCCAACCAAGCAACCTGGAAAGGCAAATCAGCGCTACAAAGAAGTCTCGCTTCCCATCGGTCAAAAGGGTCATGCTGAAAAAAGTGTCAAAACCAGAAATGCAGGACAGGCCATGGAGAAATGGGAGCCTTGCTACACTGATGGGCGGGATGTAAATTGCCAAGAGCCACTCTGGAGAAGTGTCCGGTGAGTCCTGAAACATCTGAAAAACACAGCTTAGAGAGCATAGGGCACTTCCACTCATGGGGGTATAAATTGGGAAAATTAAAAATCAGCAAGACACAAGCACCCCAAAGTTTAGGGCTGCTCTGTTGACCAGGACCTCCACTTCATTCCACCTTAAATATCCCAGGAAAGAGAAAAATGGATAAAGAAGTTGTGGTCCTTATGTACAATGGAATATCACTCAGCCATGAAATCAATGTCGTAAGGTTAGTAGCAGCATGATGAGTGGATTTAGGTACGACGATTCTAAGTGAAATAAGTCACACAGAAAAGGACACTTCTCATAAGGTATCACTGATAGAGGGAATGTAAAAACCGTTACACTTGAACTGAATTACAAAACAGAACAGAGTCACACATGCAGAAAACACACTATGGCTGCTTAACGGGAAAGGTGAGGTGGGGTGATACATAAAACAAGGGTATCAAATTAGCTCAGATACCGTTCCATAAACCCAATATGTAATAGACAAGACCTACTCCTTGCTCAGAGAACTGGACTCAACACGCCCTATTCACCGCACAAGAATATATCTGACTAATAATAATCGTAAAACCTATGTATTGATATCTGTTATTGTGTCAAGTGGGTGTAAAGTGGCATAAACACAGCAGTGAAAAGCAGCTAAACCCCATTATAAAAATAAATTACTTTGAAACACCCATGAAACAAAGACAGTGAAAGAGAGAGAAATTCTTACACAATGCGTTCAGGGGCTGTGATGCAACCTGGATTGACCATATCTAGACCCACAGCTGGATGAGACATAAGGGTGGACACTCTTGGGGCTGAGAGGTTTGGTGAGGTTGGGTGAGCAAACGCAGACCCTTTAAAGGAATACTGCGTGGTACCCATCGCATGGGTCCCAAATCTCCAGGTTCAAGGGCATCTTCCTACATCAAAAACATGCATGAGAAACCCAGAAGATGGTACACCGTGTGATGGGGAAAGGTTTCTAAAACGCACCTCATTTCTCATCTCCTTGTGCCCGGGTTCGCCATTCCAGCCGCTTTACTAGCAAGCTCCCTACTTGGAGCATCAGCACCTTTAACCTCCTGTTCCATACAGGTTGCAATTTGTCCTGAGGATAAACGGGAAGACGTGGAACCAACGAGAGACTAGCTCTTGGTGTTGGGACAGGCACAGGTCACTCTATTTTCCCATCAGAAAGAAGAATTAACCACAGGCTCAGCCTGCCCCCCGGAACCAGAACAGGGCCTGAAGCCATTCTGCGATTTTGCGGCCAGCTCCCATAAAAACGAGTTGTAAAATGGAGGTTCAGAGCACTGCAATTCACAAACCTGCAGAGTTATTAATGATAACTCTCGTCCACAAATATATTGAGGGAAGGCAAAGAAGAGGATTTGAAATCAAGGCAGAATTGCAGGAAACAGATTTCAGGAGGTAGATACGAATCGCTTTTAAAGCACATGAAAAGCGGCAAAACGTTGACAATGATGCCCTTGGCCAAAAAGGGCGTATGCGTTTTTTCCTGAATATATTCAGGAAAAAACGCATACGCCCTTTTTGGCCAACCAAGCAACCTGGAAAGGCAAATCAGCGCTACAAAGAAGTCTCGCTTCCCATCGGTCAAAAGGGCCATGCTGAAAAAAGTGTCAAAACCAGAAATGCAGGACAGGCCATGGAGAAATGGGAGCCTTGCTACACTGATGGGCGGGATGTAAATTGCCAAGAGCCACTCCGGAGAAGTGTCCGGTGAGTCCTGAAACATCTGAAAAACACAGCTTAGAGAGCATAGGGCACTTCCACTCATGGGGGTATAAATTGGGAAAATTAAAAATCAGCAAGACACAAGCACCCCAAAGTTTAGGGCTGCTCTGTTGACCAGGACCTCCACTTCATTCCACCTTAAATATCCCAGGAAAGAGAAAAATGGATAAAGAAGTTGTGGTCCTTATGTACAATGGAATATCACTCAGCCATGAAATCAATGTCGTAAGGTTAGTAGCAGCATGATGAGTGGATTTAGGTACGACGATTCTAAGTGAAATAAGTCACACAGAAAAGGACACTTCTCATAAGGTATCACTGATAGAGGGAATGTAAAAACCGTTACACTTGAACTGAATTACAAAACAGAACAGAGTCACACATGCAGAAAACACACTATGGCTGCTTAACGGGAAAGGTGAGGTGCGGTGATACATAAAACAAGGGTATCAAATTAGCTCAGATACCGTTCCATAAACCCAATATGTAATAGACAAGACCTACTCCTTGCTCAGAGAACTGGACTCAACACGCCCTATTCACCGCACAAGAATATATCTGACTAATAATAATCGTAAAACCTATGTATTGATATCTGTTAGTGTGTCAAGTGGGTGTAAAGCGGCATAAACACAGCAGGGAAAAGCAGCTAAACCCCATTATAAAAATAAATTACTTTGAAACACCCATGAAACAAAGACAGTGAAAGAGAGAGAAATTCTTACACAATGCGTTCAGGGGCTGTGATGCAACCTGGATTGACCATATCTAGACGCACAGCTGGATGAGACATAAGGGTGGACACTCTTGGGGCTGAGAGGTTTGGTGAGGTTGGGTGAGCAAACGCAGACCCTTTAAAGGAATACTGCGTGGTACCCATCGCATGGGTCCCAAATCTCCAGGTTCAAGGGCATCTTCCTACATCAAAAACATACATGAGAAACCCAGAAGATGGTACACCGTGTGATGGGGAAAGGTTTCTAAAACGCACCTCATTTCTCATCTCCTTGTGCCCGGGTTCGCCATTCCAGCCGCTTTACTAGCAAGCTCCCTACTTGGAGCATCAGCACCTTTAACCTCCTGTTCCGTACAGGTTGCAATTTGTCCTGAGGATAAACGGGAAGACGTGGAACCAACGAGAGACTAGCTCTTGGTGTTGGGACAGGCACAGGTCACTCTATTTTCCCATCAGAAAGAAGAATTAACCACAGGCTCAGCCTGCCCCCCGGAACCAGAACAGGGTCTGAAGCCATTCTGCGATTTTGCGGCCAGCTCCCATAAAAACGAGTTGTAAAATGGAGGTTCAGGGCACTGCAATTCACAAACCTGCAGAGTTATTAATGATAACTCTCGTCCACAAATATATTGAGGGAAGGCAAAGAAGAGGATTTGAAATCAAGGCAGAATTGCAGGAAACAGATTTCAGGAGGTAGATACGAATCGCCTTTAAAGCACATGAAAAGCGGCAAAACGTTGACAATGATGCCCTTGGCCAAAAAGGGCGTATGCGTTTTTTCCTGAATATATTCAGGAAAAAACGCATACGCCCTTTTTGGCCAACCAAGCAACCTGGAAAGGCAAATCAGCGCTACAAAGAAGTCTCTCTTCCCATCGGTCAAAAGGGCCATGCTGAAAAAAGTGTCAAAACCAGAAATGCAGGACAGGCCATGGAGAAATGGGAGCCTTGCTACACTGATGGGCGGGATGTAAATTGCCAAGAGCCACTCCGGAGAAGTGTCCGGTGAGTCCTGAAACATCTGAAAAACACAGCTTAGAGAGCATAGGGCACTTCCACTCATGGGGGTATAAATTGGGAAAATTAAAAATCAGCAAGACACAAGCACCCCAAAGTTTAGGGCTGCTCTGTTGACCAGGACCTCCACTTCATTCCACCTTAAATATCCCAGGAAAGAGAAAAATGGATAAAGAAGTTGTGGTCCTTATGTACAATGGAATATCACTCAGCCATGAAATCAATGTCGTAAGGTTAGTAGCAGCATGATGAGTGGATTTAGGTACGACGATTCGAAGTGAAATAAGTCACACAGAAAAGGACACTTCTCATAAGGTATCACTGATAGAGGGAATGTAAAAACCGTTACACTTGAACTGAATTACAAAACAGAACAGAGTCACACATGCAGAAAACACACTATGGCTGCTTAACGGGAAAGGTGAGGTGGGGTGATACATAAAACAAGGGTATCAAATTAGCTCAGATACCGTTCCATAAACCCAATATGTAATAGACAAGACCTACTCCTTGCTCAGAGAACTGGACTCAGCACGCCCTATTCACCGCACAAGAATATATCTGACTAATAATAATCGTAAAACCTATGTATTGATATCTCTCTGTTAGTGTGTCAAGTGGGTGTAAAGCGGCATAAACACAGCAGTGAAAAGCAGCTAAACCCCATTATAAAAATAAATTACTTTGAAACACCCATGAAACAAAGACAGTGAAAGAGAGAGAAATTCTTACACAATGCGTTCAGGGGCTGTGATGCAACCTGGATTGACCATATCTAGACGCACAGCTGGATGAGACATAAGGGTGGACACTCTTGGGGCTGAGAGGTTTGGTGAGGTTGGGTGAGCAAACGCAGACCCTTTAAAGGAATACTGCGTGGTACCCATCGCATGGGTCCCAAATCTCCAGGTTCAAGGGCATCTTCCTACATCAAAAACATGCATGAGAAACCCAGAAGATGGTACACCGTGTGATGGGGAAAGGTTTCTAAAATGCACCTCATTTCTCATCTCCTTGTGCCCGGGTTCGCCATTCCAGCTGCTTTACTAGCAAGCTCCCTACTTGGAGCATCAGCACCTTTAACCTCCTGTTCCATACAGGTTGCAATTTGTCCGGAGGATAAACGGGAAGACGTGGAACCAACGAGAGACTAGCTCTTGGTGTTGGGACAGGCACAGGTCACTCTATTTTCCCATCAGAAAGAAGAATTAAGCACAGGCTCAGCCTGCCCCCCGGAACCAGAACAGGGCCTGAAGCCATTCTGCGATTTTGCGGCCAGCTCCCATAAAAACGAGTTGTAAAATGGAGGTTCAGGGCACTGCAATTCACAAACCTGCAGAGTTATAAATGATAACTCTCGTCCACAAATATATTGAGGGAAGGCAAAGAAGAGGATTTGAAATCAAGGCAGAATTGCAGGAAACAGATTTCAGGAGGTAGATACGAATCACCTTTAAAGCACATGAAAAGCGGCAAAACGTTGACAATGATGCCCTTGGCCAAAAAGGGCGTATGCGTTTTTTCCTGAATATATTCAGGAAAAAACGCATACGCCCTTTTTGGCCAACCAAGGAACCTGGAAAGGCAAATCAGCGCTACAAAGAAGTCTCGCTTCCCATCGGTCAAAAGGGCCATGCTGAAAAAAGTGTCAAAACCAGAAATGCAGGACAGGCCATGGAGAAATGGGAGCCTTGCTACACTGATGGGCGGGATGTAAATTGCCAAGAGCCACTCCGGAGAAGTGTCCGGTGAGTCCTGAAACATCTGAAAAACACAGCTTAGAGAGCATAGGGCACTTCCACTCATGGGGGTATAAATTGGGAAAATTAAAAATCAGCAAGACACAAGCACCCCAAAGTTTAGGGCTGCTCTGTTGACCAGGACCTCCACTTCATTCCACCTTAAATATCCCAGGAAAGAGAAAAATGGATAAAGAAGTTGTGGTCCTTATGTACAATGGAATACCACTCAGCCATGAAATCAATGTCGTAAGGTTAGTAGCAGCATGATGAGTGGATTTAGGTACGACGATTCTAAGTGAAATAAGTCACACAGAAAAGGACACTTCTCATAAGGTATCACTGATAGAGGGAATGTAAAAACCGTTACACTTGAACTGAATTACAAAACAGAACAGAGTCACACATGCAGAAAACACACTATGGCTGCTTAACGGGAAAGGTGAGGTGGGGTGATACATAAAAAAAGGGTATCAAATTAGCTCAGATACCGTTCCATAAACCCAATATGTAATAGACAAGACCTACTCCTTGCTCAGAGAACTGGACTCAACACGCCCTATTCACCGCACAAGAATATATCTGACTAATAATAATCGTAAAACCTATGTATTGATATCTCTCTGTTAGTGTGTCAAGTGGGTGTAAAGCGGCATAAACACAGCAGTGAAAAGCAGCTAAACCCCATTATAAAAATAAATTACTTTGAAACACCCATGAAACAAAGACAGTGAAAGAGAGAGAAATTCTTACACAATGCGTTCAGGAGCTGTGATGCAACCTGGATTGACCATATCTAGACGCACAGCTGGATGAGACATAAGGGTGGACACTCTTGGGGCTGAGAGGTTTGGTGAGGTTGGGTGAGCAAACGCAGACCCTTTAAAGGAATACTGCGTGGTACCCATCGCATGGGTCCCAAATCTCCAGGTTCAAGGGCATCTTCCTACATCAAAAACATGCATGAGAAACCCAGAAGATGGTACACCGTGTGATGGGGAAAGATTTCTAAAACGCACCTCATTTCTCATCTCCTTGTGCCCGGGTTCGCCATTCCAGCCGCTTTACTAGCAAGCTCCCTACTTGGAGCATCAGCACCTTTAACCTCCTGTTCCATACAGGTTGCAATTTGTCCTGAGGATAAACGGGAAGACGTGGAACCAACGAGAGACTAGCTCTTGGTGTTGGGACAGGCACAGGTCACTCTATTTTCCCATCAGAAAGAAGAAATAACCACAGGCTCAGCCTGCCCCCCGGAACCAGAACAGGGCCTGAAGCCATTCTGCGATTTTGCGGCCAGCTCCCATAAAAACGAGTTGTAAAATGGAGGTTCAGGGCACTGCAATTCACAAACCTGCAGAGTTATTAATGATAACTCTCGTCCACAAATATATAGAGGGAAGGCAAAGAAGAGGATTTGAAATCAAGGCAGAATTGCAGGAAACAGATTTCAGGAGGTAGATACGAATCGCCTTTAAAGCACATGAAAAGCGGCAAAACGTTGACAATGATGCCCTTGGCCAAAAAGGGCGTATGCGTTTTTTCCTGAATATATTCAGGAAAAAACGCATACGCCCTTTTTGGCCAACCAAGCAACCTGGAAAGGCAAATCAGCGCTACAAATAAGTCTCGCTTCCCATCGGTCAAAAGGGCCATGCTGAAAAAAGTGTCAAAACCAGAAATGCAGGACAGGCCATGGAGAAATGGGAGCCTTGCTACACTGATGGGCGGGATGTAAATTGCCAAAAGCCACTCCGGAGAAGTGTCCGGTGAGTCCTGAAACATCTGAAAAACACAGCTTAGAGAGCATAGGGCACTTCCACTCATGGGGGTATAAATTGGGAAAATTAAAAATCAGCAAGACACAAGCACCCCAAAGTTTAGGGCTGCTCTGTTGATCAGGACCTCCACTTCATTCCACCTTAAATATCCCAGGAAAGAGAAAAATGGATAAAGAAGTTGTGGTCCTTATGTACAATGGAATATCACTCAGCCATGAAATCAATGTCGTAAGGTTAGTAGCAGCATGATGAGTGGATTTAGGTACGACGATTCTAAGTGAAATAAGTCACACAGAAAAGGACACTTCTCATAAGGTATCACTGATAGAGGGAATGTAAAAACCGTTACACTTGAACTGAATTACAAAACAGAACAGAGTCACACATGCAGAAAACACACTATGGCTGCTTAACGGGAAAGGTGAGGTGGGGTGATACATAAAACAAGGGTATCAAATTAGCTCAGATACCGTTCCATAAACCCAATATGTAATAGACAAGACCTACTCCTTGCTCAGAGAACTGGACTCAGCACGCCCTATTCACCGCACAAGAATATATCTGACTAATAATAATCGTAAAACCTATGTATTGATATCTCTCTGTTAGTGTGTCAAGTGGGTGTAAAGCGGCATAAACACAGCAGTGAAAAGCAGCTAAACCCCATTATAAAAATAAATTACTTTGAAACACCCATGAAACAAAGACAGTGAAAGAGAGAGAAATTCTTACACAATGCGTTCAGGGGCTGTGATGCAACCTGGATTGACCATATCTAGACGCACAGCTGGATGAGACATAAGGGTGGACACTCTTGGGGCTGAGAGGTTTGGTGAGGTTGGGTGAGCAAACGCAGACCCTTTAAAGGAATACTGCGTGGTACCCATCGCATGGGTCCCAAATCTCCAGGTTCAAGGGCATCTTCCTACATCAAAAACATGCATGAGAAACCCAGAAGATGGTACACCGTGTGATGGGGAAAGGTTTCTAAAACGCACCTCATTTCTCATCTCCTTGTGCCCGGGTTCGCCATTCCAGCCGCTTTACTAGCAAGCTCCCTACTTGGAGCATCAGCACCTTTAACCTCCTGTTCCGTACAGGTTGCAATTTGTCCTGAGGATAAACGGGAAGACGTGGAACCAACGAGAGACTAGCTCTTGGTGTTGGGACAGGCACAGGTCACTCTATTTTCCCATCAGAAAGAAGAATTAACCACAGGCTCAGCCTGCCCCCCGGAACCAGAACAGGGCCTGAAGCCATTCTGCGATTTTGCGGCCAGCTCCCATAAAAACGAGTTGTAAAATGGAGGTTCAGGGCACTGCAATTCACAAACCTGCAGAGTTATTAATGATAACTCTCGTCCACAAATATATTGAGGGAAGGCAAAGAAGAGGATTTGAAATCAAGGCAGAATTGCAGGAAACAGATTTCAGGAGGTAGATACGAATCGCCTTTAAAGCACATGAAAAGCGGCAAAACGTTGACAATGATGCCCTTGGCCAAAAAGGGCGTATGCGTTTTTTCCTGAATATATTCAGGAAAAAACGCATACGCCCTTTTTGGCCAACCAAGCAACCTGGAAAGGCAAATCAGCGCTACAAAGAAGTCTCGCTTCCCATCGGTCAAAAGGGTCATGCTGAAAAAAGTGTCAAAACCAGAAATGCAGGACAGGCCATGGAGAAATGGGAGCCTTGCTACACTGATGGGCGGGATGTAAATTGCCAAGAGCCACTCTGGAGAAGTGTCCGGTGAGTCCTGAAACATCTGAAAAACACAGCTTAGAGAGCATAGGGCACTTCCACTCATGGGGGTATAAATTGGGAAAATTAAAAATCAGCAAGACACAAGCACCCCAAAGTTTAGGGCTGCTCTGTTGACCAGGACCTCCACTTCATTCCACCTTAAATATCCCAGGAAAGAGAAAAATGGATAAAGAAGTTGTGGTCCTTATGTACAATGGAATATCACTCAGCCATGAAATCAATGTCGTAAGGTTAGTAGCAGCATGATGAGTGGATTTAGGTACGACGATTCTAAGTGAAATAAGTCACACAGAAAAGGACACTTCTCATAAGGTATCACTGATAGAGGGAATGTAAAAACCGTTACACTTGAACTGAATTACAAAACAGAACAGAGTCACACATGCAGAAAACACACTATGGCTGCTTAACGGGAAAGGTGAGGTGGGGTGATACATAAAACAAGGGTATCAAATTAGCTCAGATACCGTTCCATAAACCCAATATGTAATAGACAAGACCTACTCCTTGCTCAGAGAACTGGACTCAACACGCCCTATTCACCGCACAAGAATATATCTGACTAATAATAATCGTAAAACCTATGTATTGATATCTGTTATTGTGTCAAGTGGGTGTAAAGTGGCATAAACACAGCAGTGAAAAGCAGCTAAACCCCATTATAAAAATAAATTACTTTGAAACACCCATGAAACAAAGACAGTGAAAGAGAGAGAAATTCTTACACAATGCGTTCAGGGGCTGTGATGCAACCTGGATTGACCATATCTAGACGCACAGCTGGATGAGACATAAGGGTGGACACTCTTGGGGCTGAGAGGTTTGGTGAGGTTGGGTGAGCAAACGCAGACCCTTTAAAGGAATACTGCGTGGTACCCATCGCATGGGTCCCAAATCTCCAGGTTCAAGGGCATCTTCCTACATCAAAAACATGCATGAGAAACCCAGAAGATGGTACACCGTGTGATGGGGAAAGGTTTCTAAAACGCACCTCATTTCTCATCTCCTTGTGCCCGGGTTCGCCATTCCAGCCGCTTTACTAGCAAGCTCCCTACTTGGAGCATCAGCACCTTTAACCTCCTGTTCCATACAGGTTGCAATTTGTCCTGAGGATAAACGGGAAGACGTGGAACCAACGAGAGACTAGCTCTTGGTGTTGGGACAGGCACAGGTCACTCTATTTTCCCATCAGAAAGAAGAATTAACCACAGGCTCAGCCTGCCCCCCGGAACCAGAACAGGGCCTGAAGCCATTCTGCGATTTTGCGGCCAGCTCCCATAAAAACGAGTTGTAAAATGGAGGTTCAGGGCACTGCAATTCACAAACCTGCAGAGTTATAAATGATAACTCCCGTCCACAAATATATTGAGGGAAGGCAAAGAAGAGGATTTGAAATCAAGGCAGAATTGCAGGAAACAGATTTCAGGAGGTAGATACGAATCGCCTTTAAAGCACATGAAAAGCGGCAAAACGTTGACAATGATGCCCTTGGCCAAAAAGGGCGTATGCGTTTTTTCCTGAATATATTCAGGAAAAAACGCATACGCCCTTTTTGGCCAACCAAGCAACCTGGAAAGGCAAATCAGCACTACAAAGAAGTCTCGCTTCCCATCGGTCAAAAGGGCCATGCTGAAAAAAGTGTCAAAACCAGAAATGCAGGACAGGCCATGGAGAAATGGGAGCCTTGCTACACTGATGGGCGGGATGTAAATTGCCAAGAGCCACTCCGGAGAAGTGTCCGGTGAGTCCTGAAACATCTGAAAAACACAGCTTAGAGAGCATAGGGCACTTCCACTCATGGGGGTATAAATTGGGAAAATTAAAAATCAGCAAGACACAAGCACCCCAAAGTTTAGGGCTGCTCTGTTGATCAGGACCTCCACTTCATTCCACCTTAAATATCCCAGGAAAGAGAAAAATGGATAAAGAAGTTGTGGTCCTTATGTACAATGGAATATCACTCAGCCATGAAATCAATGTCGTAAGGTTAGTAGCAGCATGATGAGTGGATTTAGGTACGACGATTCTAAGTGAAATAAGTCACACAGAAAAGGACACTTCTCATAAGGTATCACTGATAGAGGGAATGTAAAAACCGTTACACTTGAACTGAATTACAAAACAGAACAGAGTCACACATGCAGAAAACACACTATGGCTGCTTAACGGGAAAGGTGAGGTGGGGTGATACATAAAACAAGGGTATCAAATTAGCTCAGATACCGTTCCATAAACCCAATATGTAATAGACAAGACCTACTCCTTGCTCAGAGAACTGGACTCAGCACGCCCTATTCACCGCACAAGAATATATCTGACTAATAATAATCGTAAAACCTATGTATTGATATCTCTCTGTTAGTGTGTCAAGTGGGTGTAAAGCGGCATAAACACAGCAGTGAAAAGCAGCTAAACCCCATTATAAAAATAAATTACTTTGAAACACCCATGAAACAAAGACAGTGAAAGAGAGAGAAATTCTTACACAATGCGTTCAGGGGCTGTGATGCAACCTGGATTGACCATATCTAGACGCACAGCTGGATGAGACATAAGGGTGGACACTCTTGGGGCTGAGAGGTTTGGTGAGGTTGGGTGAGCAAACGCAGACCCTTTAAAGGAATACTGCGTGGTACCCATCGCATGGGTCCCAAATCTCCAGGTTCAAGGGCATCTTCCTACATCAAAAACATGCATGAGAAACCCAGAAGATGGTACACCGTGTGATGGGGAAAGGTTTCTAAAACGCACCTCATTTCTCATCTCCTTGTGCCCGGGTTCGCCATTCCAGCCGCTTTACTAGCAAGCTCCCTACTTGGAGCATCAGCACCTTTAACCTCCTGTTCCGTACAGGTTGCAATTTGTCCTGAGGATAAACGGGAAGACGTGGAACCAACGAGAGACTAGCTCTTGGTGTTGGGACAGGCACAGGTCACTCTATTTTCCCATCAGAAAGAAGAATTAACCACAGGCTCAGCCTGCCCCCCGGAACCAGAACAGGGCCTGAAGCCATTCTGCGATTTTGCGGCCAGCTCCCATAAAAACGAGTTGTAAAATGGAGGTTCAGGGCACTGCAATTCACAAACCTGCAGAGTTATTAATGATAACTCTCGTCCACAAATATATTGAGGGAAGGCAAAGAAGAGGATTTGAAATCAAGGCAGAATTGCAGGAAACAGATTTCAGGAGGTAGATACGAATCGCCTTTAAAGCACATGAAAAGCGGCAAAACGTTGACAATGATGCCCTTGGCCAAAAAGGGCGTATGCGTTTTTTCCTGAATATATTCAGGAAAAAACGCATACGCCCTTTTTGGCCAACCAAGCAACCTGGAAAGGCAAATCAGCGCTACAAAGAAGTCTCGCTTCCCATCGGTCAAAAGGGTCATGCTGAAAAAAGTGTCAAAACCAGAAATGCAGGACAGGCCATGGAGAAATGGGAGCCTTGCTACACTGATGGGCGGGATGTAAATTGCCAAGAGCCACTCTGGAGAAGTGTCCGGTGAGTCCTGAAACATCTGAAAAACACAGCTTAGAGAGCATAGGGCACTTCCACTCATGGGGGTATAAATTGGGAAAATTAAAAATCAGCAAGACACAAGCACCCCAAAGTTTAGGGCTGCTCTGTTGACCAGGACCTCCACTTCATTCCACCTTAAATATCCCAGGAAAGAGAAAAATGGATAAAGAAGTTGTGGTCCTTATGTACAATGGAATATCACTCAGCCATGAAATCAATGTCGTAAGGTTAGTAGCAGCATGATGAGTGGATTTAGGTACGACGATTCTAAGTGAAATAAGTCACACAGAAAAGGACACTTCTCATAAGGTATCACTGATAGAGGGAATGTAAAAACCGTTACACTTGAACTGAATTACAAAACAGAACAGAGTCACACATGCAGAAAACACACTATGGCTGCTTAACGGGAAAGGTGAGGTGGGGTGATACATAAAACAAGGGTATCAAATTAGCTCAGATACCGTTCCATAAACCCAATATGTAATAGACAAGACCTACTCCTTGCTCAGAGAACTGGACTCAACACGCCCTATTCACCGCACAAGAATATATCTGACTAATAATAATCGTAAAACCTATGTATTGATATCTGTTATTGTGTCAAGTGGGTGTAAAGTGGCATAAACACAGCAGTGAAAAGCAGCTAAACCCCATTATAAAAATAAATTACTTTGAAACACCCATGAAACAAAGACAGTGAAAGAGAGAGAAATTCTTACACAATGCGTTCAGGGGCTGTGATGCAACCTGGATTGACCATATCTAGACGCACAGCTGGATGAGACATAAGGGTGGACACTCTTGGGGCTGAGAGGTTTGGTGAGGTTGGGTGAGCAAACGCAGACCCTTTAAAGGAATACTGCGTGGTACCCATCGCATGGGTCCCAAATCTCCAGGTTCAAGGGCATCTTCCTACATCAAAAACATGCATGAGAAACCCAGAAGATGGTACACCGTGTGATGGGGAAAGGTTTCTAAAACGCACCTCATTTCTCATCTCCTTGTGCCCGGGTTCGCCATTCCAGCCGCTTTACTAGCAAGCTCCCTACTTGGAGCATCAGCACCTTTAACCTCCTGTTCCGTACAGGTTGCAATTTGTCCTGAGGATAAACGGGAAGACGTGGAACCAACGAGAGACTAGCTCTTGGTGTTGGGACAGGCACAGGTCACTCTATTTTCCCATCAGAAAGAAGAATTAACCACAGGCTCAGCCTGCCCCCCGGAACCAGAACAGGGCCTGAAGCCATTCTGCGATTTTGCGGCCAGCTCCCATAAAAACGAGTTGTAAAATGGAGGTTCAGGGCACTGCAATTCACAAACCTGCAGAGTTATTAATGATAACTCTCGTCCACAAATATATTGAGGGAAGGCAAAGAAGAGGATTTGAAATCAAGGCAGAATTGCAGGAAACAGATTTCAGGAGGTAGATACGAATCGCCTTTAAAGCACATGAAAAGCGGCAAAACGTTGACAATGATGCCCTTGGCCAAAAAGGGCGTATGCGTTTTTTCCTGAATATATTCAGGAAAAAACGCATACGCCCTTTTTGGCCAACCAAGCAACCTGGAAAGGCAAATCAGCGCTACAAAGAAGTCTCGCTTCCCATCGGTCAAAAGGGTCATGCTGAAAAAAGTGTCAAAACCAGAAATGCAGGACAGGCCATGGAGAAATGGGAGCCTTGCTACACTGATGGGCGGGATGTAAATTGCCAAGAGCCACTCTGGAGAAGTGTCCGGTGAGTCCTGAAACATCTGAAAAACACAGCTTAGAGAGCATAGGGCACTTCCACTCATGGGGGTATAAATTGGGAAAATTAAAAATCAGCAAGACACAAGCACCCCAAAGTTTAGGGCTGCTCTGTTGACCAGGACCTCCACTTCATTCCACCTTAAATATCCCAGGAAAGAGAAAAATGGATAAAGAAGTTGTGGTCCTTATGTACAATGGAATATCACTCAGCCATGAAATCAATGTCGTAAGGTTAGTAGCAGCATGATGAGTGGATTTAGGTACGACGATTCTAAGTGAAATAAGTCACACAGAAAAGGACACTTCTCATAAGGTATCACTGATAGAGGGAATGTAAAAACCGTTACACTTGAACTGAATTACAAAACAGAACAGAGTCACACATGCAGAAAACACACTATGGCTGCTTAACGGGAAAGGTGAGGTGGGGTGATACATAAAACAAGGGTATCAAATTAGCTCAGATACCGTTCCATAAACCCAATATGTAATAGACAAGACCTACTCCTTGCTCAGAGAACTGGACTCAACACGCCCTATTCACCGCACAAGAATATATCTGACTAATAATAATCGTAAAACCTATGTATTGATATCTGTTATTGTGTCAAGTGGGTGTAAAGTGGCATAAACACAGCAGTGAAAAGCAGCTAAACCCCATTATAAAAATAAATTACTTTGAAACACCCATGAAACAAAGACAGTGAAAGAGAGAGAAATTCTTACACAATGCGTTCAGGGGCTGTGATGCAACCTGGATTGACCATATCTAGACGCACAGCTGGATGAGACATAAGGGTGGACACTCTTGGGGCTGAGAGGTTTGGTGAGGTTGGGTGAGCAAACGCAGACCCTTTAAAGGAATACTGCGTGGTACCCATCGCATGGGTCCCAAATCTCCAGGTTCAAGGGCATCTTCCTACATCAAAAACATGCATGAGAAACCCAGAAGATGGTACACCGTGTGATGGGGAAAGGTTTCTAAAACGCACCTCATTTCTCATCTCCTTGTGCCCGGGTTCGCCATTCCAGCCGCTTTACTAGCAAGCTCCCTACTTGGAGCATCAGCACCTTTAACCTCCTGTTCCGTACAGGTTGCAATTTGTCCTGAGGATAAACGGGAAGACGTGGAACCAACGAGAGACTAGCTCTTGGTGTTGGGACAGGCACAGGTCACTCTATTTTCCCATCAGAAAGAAGAATTAACCACAGGCTCAGCCTGCCCCCCGGAACCAGAACAGGGCCTGAAGCCATTCTGCGATTTTGCGGCCAGCTCCCATAAAAACGAGTTGTAAAATGGAGGTTCAGGGCACTGCAATTCACAAACCTGCAGAGTTATAAATGATAACTCCCGTCCACAAATATATTGAGGGAAGGCAAAGAAGAGGATTTGAAATCAAGGCAGAATTGCAGGAAACAGATTTCAGGAGGTAGATACGAATCGCCTTTAAAGCACATGAAAAGCGGCAAAACGTTGACAATGATGCCCTTGGCCAAAAAGGGCGTATGCGTTTTTTCCTGAATATATTCAGGAAAAAACGCATACGCCCTTTTTGGCCAACCAAGCAACCTGGAAAGGCAAATCAGCACTACAAAGAAGTCTCGCTTCCCATCGGTCAAAAGGGCCATGCTGAAAAAAGTGTCAAAACCAGAAATGCAGGACAGGCCATGGAGAAATGGGAGCCTTGCTACACTGATGGGCGGGATGTAAATTGCCAAGAGCCACTCCGGAGAAGTGTCCGGTGAGTCCTGAAACATCTGAAAAACACAGCTTAGAGAGCATAGGGCACTTCCACTCATGGGTGTATAAATTGGGAAAATTAAAAATCAGCAAGACACAAGCACCCCAAAGTTTAGGGCTGCTCTGTTGACCAGGACCTCCACTTCATTCCACCTTAAATATCCCAGGAAAGAGAAAAATGGATAAAGAAGTTGTGGTCCTTATGTACAATGGAATACCACTCAGCCATGAAATCAATGTCGTAAGGTTAGTAGCAGCATGATGAGTGGATTTAGGTACGACGATTCTAAGTGAAATAAGTCACACAGAAAAGGACACTTCTCATAAGGTATCACTGATAGAGGGAATGTAAAAACCGTTACACTTGAACTGAATTACAAAACAGAACAGAGTCACACATGCAGAAAACACACTATGGCTGCTTAACGGGAAAGGTGAGGTGGGGTGATGCATAAAACAAGGGTATCAAATTAGCTCAGATACCGTTCCATAAACCCAATATGTAATAGACAAGACCTACTCCTGGCTCAGAGAACTGGACTCAACACGCCCTATTCACCGCACAAGAATATATCTGACTAATAATAATCGTAAAACCTATGTATTGATATCTCTCTGTTAGTGTGTCAAGTGGGTGTAAAGCGGCATAAACACAGCAGTGAAAAGCAGCTAAACCCCATTATAAAAATAAATTACTTTGAAACACCCATGAAACAAAGACAGTGAAAGAGAGAGAAATTCTTACACAATGCGTTCAGGGGCTGTGATGCAACCTGGATTGACCATATCTAGACGCACAGCTGGATGAGACATAAGGGTGGACACTCTTGGGGCTGAGAGGTTTGGTGAGGTTGGGTGAGCAAACGCAGACCCTTTAAAGGAATACTGCGTGGTACCCATCGCATGGGTCCCAAATCTCCAGGTTCAAGGGCATCTTCCTACATCAAAAACATGCATGAGAAACCCAGAAGATGGTACACCGTGTGATGGGGAAAGGTTTCTAAAACGCACCTCATTTCTCATCTCCTTGTGCCCGGGTTCGCCATTCCAGCCGCTTTACTAGCAAGCTCCCTACTTGGAGCATCAGCACCTTTAACCTCCTGTTCCATGCAGGTTGCAATTTGTCCTGAGGATAAACGGGAAGACGTGGAACCAACGAGAGACTAGCTCTTGGTGTTGGGACAGGCACAGGTCACTCTATTTTCCCTTCAGAAAGAAGAATTAACCACAGGCTCAGCCTGCCCCCCGGAACCAGAACAGGGCCTGAAGCCATTCTGCGATTTTGCGGCCAGCTCCCATAAAAACGAGTTGTAAACTGGAGGTTCAGGGCACTGCAATTCACAAACCTGCAGAGTTATAAATGATAACTCCCGTCCACAAATATATTGAGGGAAGGCAAAGAAGAGGATTTGAAATCAAGGCAGAATTGCAGGAAACAGATTTCAGGAGGTAGATACGAATCGCCTTTAAAGCACATGAAAAGCGGCAAAACGTTGACAATGATGCCCTTGGCCAAAAAGGGCGTATGCGTTTTTTCCTGAATATATTCAGGAAAAAACGCATACGCCCTTTTTGGCCAACCAAGCAACCTGGAAAGGCAAATCAGCGCTACAAAGAAGTCTCGCTTCCCATCGGTCAAAAGGGCCATGCTGAAAAAAGTGTCAAAACCAGAAATGCAGGACAGGCCATGGAGAAATGGGAGCCTTGCTACACTGATGGGCGGGATGTAAATTGCCAAGAGCCACTCCGGAGAAGTGTCCGGTGAGTCCTGAAACATCTGAAAAACACAGCTTAGAGAGCATAGGGCACTTCCACTCATGGGGGTATAAATTGGGAAAATTAAAAATCAGCAAGACACAAGCACCCCAAAGTTTAGGGCTGCTCTGTTGACCAGGACCTCCACTTCATTCCACCTTAAATATCCCAGGAAAGAGAAAAATGGATAAAGAAGTTGTGGTCCTTATGTACAATGGAATATCACTCAGCCATGAAATCAATGTCGTAAGGTTAGTAGCAGCATGATGAGTGGATTTAGGTACGACGATTCTAAGTGAAATAAGTCACACAGAAAAGGACACTTCTCATAAGGTATCACTGATAGAGGGAATGTAAAAACCGTTACACTTGAACTGAATTACAAAACAGAACAGAGTCACACATGCAGAAAACACACTATGGCTGCTTAACGGGAAAGGTGAGGTGGGGTGATACATAAAACAAGGGTATCAAATTAGCTCAGATACCGTTCCATAAACCCAATATGTAATAGACAAGACCTACTCCTTGCTCAGAGAACTGGACTCAACACGCCCTATTCACCGCACAAGAATATATCTGACTAATAATAATCGTAAAACCTATGTATTGATATCTGTTATTGTGTCAAGTGGGTGTAAAGTGGCATAAACACAGCAGTGAAAAGCAGCTAAACCCCATTATAAAAATAAATTACTTTGAAACACCCATGAAACAAAGACAGTGAAAGAGAGAGAAATTCTTACACAATGCGTTCAGGGGCTGTGATGCAACCTGGATTGACCATATCTAGACGCACAGCTGGATGAGACATAAGGGTGGACACTCTTGGGGCTGAGAGGTTTGGTGAGGTTGGGTGAGCAAACGCAGACCCTTTAAAGGAATACTGCGTGGTACCCATCGCATGGGTCCCAAATCTCCAGGTTCAAGGGCATCTTCCTACATCAAAAACATGCATGAGAAACCCAGAAGATGGTACACCGTGTGATGGGGAAAGGTTTCTAAAACGCACCTCATTTCTCATCTCCTTGTGCCCGGGTTCGCCATTCCAGCCACTTTACTAGCAAGCTCCCTACTTGGAGCATCAGCACCTTTAACCTCCTGTTCCATACAGGTTGCAATTTGTCCTGAGGATAAACGGGAAGACGTGGAACCAACGAGAGACTAGCTCTTGGTGTTGGGACAGGCACAGGTCACTCTATTTTCCCATCAGAAAGAAGAATTAACCACAGGCTCAGCCTGCCCCCCGGAACCAGAACAGGGCCTGAAGCCATTCTGCGATTTTGCGGCCAGCTCCCATAAAAACGAGTTGTAAAATGGAGGTTCAGGGCACTGCAATTCACAAACCTGCAGAGTTATAAATGATAACTCCCGTCCACAAATATATTGAGGGAAGGCAAAGAAGAGGATTTGAAATCAAGGCAGAATTGCAGGAAACAGATTTCAGGAGGTAGATACGAATCGCCTTTAAAGCACATGAAAAGCGGCAAAACGTTGACAATGATGCCCTTGGCCAAAAAGGGCGTATGCGTTTTTTCCTGAATATATTCAGGAAAAAACGCATACGCCCTTTTTGGCCAACCAAGCAACCTGGAAAGGCAAATCAGCACTACAAAGAAGTCTCGCTTCCCATCGGTCAAAAGGGCCATGCTGAAAAAAGTGTCAAAACCAGAAATGCAGGACAGGCCATGGAGAAATGGGAGCCTTGCTACACTGATGGGCGGGATGTAAATTGCCAAGAGCCACTCCGGAGAAGTGTCCGGTGAGTCCTGAAACATCTGAAAAACACAGCTTAGAGAGCATAGGGCACTTCCACTCATGGGTGTATAAATTGGGAAAATTAAAAATCAGCAAGACACAAGCACCCCAAAGTTTAGGGCTGCTCTGTTGACCAGGACCTCCACTTCATTCCACCTTAAATATCCCAGGAAAGAGAAAAATGGATAAAGAAGTTGTGGTCCTTATGTACAATGGAATACCACTCAGCCATGAAATCAATGTCGTAAGGTTAGTAGCAGCATGATGAGTGGATTTAGGTACGACGATTCTAAGTGAAATAAGTCACACAGAAAAGGACACTTCTCATAAGGTATCACTGATAGAGGGAATGTAAAAACCGTTACACTTGAACTGAATTACAAAACAGAACAGAGTCACACATGCAGAAAACACACTATGGCTGCTTAACGGGAAAGGTGAGGTGGGGTGATGCATAAAACAAGGGTATCAAATTAGCTCAGATACCGTTCCATAAACCCAATATGTAATAGACAAGACCTACTCCTGGCTCAGAGAACTGGACTCAACACGCCCTATTCACCGCACAAGAATATATCTGACTAATAATAATCGTAAAACCTATGTATTGATATCTCTCTGTTAGTGTGTCAAGTGGGTGTAAAGCGGCATAAACACAGCAGTGAAAAGCAGCTAAACCCCATTATAAAAATAAATTACTTTGAAACACCCATGAAACAAAGACAGTGAAAGAGAGAGAAATTCTTACACAATGCGTTCAGGGGCTGTGATGCAACCTGGATTGACCATATCTAGACGCACAGCTGGATGAGACATAAGGGTGGACACTCTTGGGGCTGAGAGGTTTGGTGAGGTTGGGTGAGCAAACGCAGACCCTTTAAAGGAATACTGCGTGGTACCCATCGCATGGGTCCCAAATCTCCAGGTTCAAGGGCATCTTCCTACATCAAAAACATGCATGAGAAACCCAGAAGATGGTACACCGTGTGATGGGGAAAGGTTTCTAAAACGCACCTCATTTCTCATCTCCTTGTGCCCGGGTTCGCCATTCCAGCCGCTTTACTAGCAAGCTCCCTACTTGGAGCATCAGCACCTTTAACCTCCTGTTCCATGCAGGTTGCAATTTGTCCTGAGGATAAACGGGAAGACGTGGAACCAACGAGAGACTAGCTCTTGGTGTTGGGACAGGCACAGGTCACTCTATTTTCCCATCAGAAAGAAGAATTAAGCACAGGCTCAGCCTGCCCCCCGGAACCAGAACAGGGCCTGAAGCCATTCTGCGATTTTGCGGCCAGCTCCCATAAAAACGAGTTGTAAAATGGAGGTTCAGGGCACTGCAATTCACAAACCTGCAGAGTTATAAATGATAACTCCCGTCCACAAATATATTGAGGGAAGGCAAAGAAGAGGATTTGAAATCAAGGCAGAATTGCAGGAAACAGATTTCAGGAGGTAGATACGAATCGCCTTTAAAGCACATGAAAAGCGGCAAAACGTTGACAATGATGCCCTTGGCCAAAAAGGGCGTATGCGTTTTTTCCTGAATATATTCAGGAAAAAACGCATACGCCCTTTTTGGCCAACCAAGCAACCTGGAAAGGCAAATCAGCGCTACAAAGAAGTCTCGCTTCCCATCGGTCAAAAGGGCCATGCTGAAAAAAGTGTCAAAACCAGAAATGCAGGACAGGCCATGGAGAAATGGGAGCCTTGCTACACTGATGGGCGGGATGTAAATTGCCAAGAGCCACTCCGGAGAAGTGTCCGGTGAGTCCTGAAACATCTGAAAAACACAGCTTAGAGAGCATAGGGCACTTCCACTCATGGGGGTATAAATTGGGAAAATTAAAAATCAGCAAGACACAAGCACCCCAAAGTTTAGGGCTGCTCTGTTGACCAGGACCTCCACTTCATTCCACCTTAAATATCCCAGGAAAGAGAAAAATGGATAAAGAAGTTGTGGTCCTTATGTACAATGGAATACCACTCAGCCATGAAATCAATGTCGTAAGGTTAGTAGCAGCATGATGAGTGGATTTAGGTACGACGATTCTAAGTGAAATAAGTCACACAGAAAAGGACACTTCTCATAAGGTATCACTGATAGAGGGAATGTAAAAACCGTTACACTTGAACTGAATTACAAAACAGAACAGAGTCACACATGCAGAAAACACACTATGGCTGCTTAACGGGAAAGGTGAGGTGGGGTGATACATAAAACAAGGGTATCAAATTAGCTCAGATACCGTTCCATAAACCCAATATGTAATAGACAAGACCTACTCCTTGCTCAGAGAACTGGACTCAACACGCCCTATTCACCGCACAAGAATATATCTGACTAATAATAATCGTAAAACCTATGTATTGATATCTCTCTGTTAGTGTGTCAAGTGGGTGTAAAGCGGCATAAACACAGCAGTGAAAAGCAGCTAAACCCCATTATAAAAATAAATTACTTTGAAACACCCATGAAACAAAGACAGTGAAAGAGAGAGAAATTCTTACACAATGCGTTCAGGGGCTGTGATGCAACCTGGATTGACCATATCTAGACGCACAGCTGGATGAGACATAAGGGTGGACACTCTTGGGGCTGAGAGGTTTGGTGAGGTTGGGTGAGCAAACGCAGACCCTTTAAAGGAATACTGCGTGGTACCCATCGCATGGGTCCCAAATCTCCAGGTTCAAGGGCATCTTCCTACATCAAAAACATGCATGAGAAACCCAGAAGATGGTACACCGTGTGATGGGGAAAGGTTTCTAAAACGCACCTCATTTCTCATCTCCTTGTGCCCGGGTTCGCCATTCCAGCCGCTTTACTAGGAAGCTCCCTACTTGGAGCATCAGCACCTTTAACCTCCTGTTCCATACAGGTTGCAATTTGTCCTGAGGATAAACGGGAAGACGTGGAACCAACGAGAGACTAGCTCTTGGTGTTGGGACAGGCACAGGTCACTCTATTTTCCCATCAGAAAGAAGAATTAACCACAGGCTCAGCCTGCCCCCCGGAACCAGAACAGGGCCTGAAGCCATTCTGCGATTTTGCGGCCAGCTCCCATAAAAACGAGTTGTAAAATGGAGGTTCAGGGCACTGCAATTCACAAACCTGCAGAGTTATTAATGATAACTCTCGTCCACAAATATATAGAGGGAAGGCAAAGAAGAGGATTTGAAATCAAGGCAGAATTGCAGGAAACAGATTTCAGGAGGTAGATACGAATCGCCTTTAAAGCACATGAAAAGCGGCAAAACGTTGACAATGATGCCCTTGGCCAAAAAGGGCATATGCGTTTTTTCCTGAATATATTCAGGAAAAAACGCATACGCCCTTTTTGGCCAACCAAGCAACCTGGAAAGGCAAATCAGCGCTACAAATAAGTCTCGCTTCCCATCGGTCAAAAGGGCCATGCTGAAAAAAGTGTCAAAACCAGAAATGCAGGACAGGCCATGGAGAAATGGGAGCCTTGCTACACTGATGGGCGGAATGTAAATTGCCAAAAGCCACTCCGGAGAAGTGTCCGGTGAGTCCTGAAACATCTGAAAAACACAGCTTAGAGAGCATAGGGCACTTCCACTCATGGGGGTATAAATTGGGAAAATTAAAAATCAGCAAGACACAAGCACCCCAAAGTTTAGGGCTGCTCTGTTGACCAGGACCTCCACTTCATTCCACCTTCAATATCCCAGGAAAGAGAAAAATGGATAAAGAAGTTGTGGTCCTTATGTACAATGGAATATCACTCAGCCATGAAATCAATGTCGTAAGGTTAGTAGCAGCATGATGAGTGGATTTAGGTACGACGATTCTAAGTGAAATAAGTCACACAGAAAAGGACACTTCTCATAAGGTATCACTGATAGAGGGAATGTAAAAACCGTTACACTTGAACTGAATTACAAAACAGAACAGAGTCACACATGCAGAAAACACACTATGGCTGCTTAACGGGAAATGTGAGGTGGGGTGATACATAAAACAAGGGTATCAAATTAGCTCAGATACCGTTCCATAAACCCAATATGTAATAGACAAGACCTACTCCTTGCTCAGAGAACTGGACTCAACAAGCCCTATTCACCGCAGAAGAATATATCTGACTAATAATAATCGTAAAACCTATGTATTGATATCTCTCTGTTAGTGTGTCAAGTGGGTGTAAAGCGGCATAAACACAGCAGTGAAAAGCAGCTAAACCCCATTATAAAAATAAATTACTTTGAAACACCCATGAAACAAAGACAGTGAAAGAGAGAGAAATTCTTACACAATGCGTTCAGGGGCTGTGATGCAACCTGGATTGACCATATCTAGACGCACAGCTGGATGAGACATAAGGGTGGACACTCTTGGGGCTGAGAGGTTTGGTGAGGTTGGGTGAGCAAACGCAGACCCTTTAAAGGAATACTGCGTGGTACCCATCGCATGGGTCCCAAATCTCCAGGTTCAAGGGCATCTTCCTACATCAAAAACATGCATGAGAAACCCAGAAGATGGTACACCGTGTGATGGGGAAAGGTTTCTAAAACGCACCTCATTTCTCATCTCCTTGTGCCCGGGTTCGCCATTCCAGCCGCTTTACTAGGAAGCTCCCTACTTGGAGCATCAGCACCTTTAACCTCCTGTTCCATACAGGTTGCAATTTGTCCTGAGGATAAACGGGAAGACGTGGAACCAACAAGAGACTAGCTCTTGGTGTTGGGACAGGCACAGGTCACTCTATTTTCCCATCAGAAAGAAGAATTAAGCACAGGCTCAGCCTGCCCCCCGGAACCAGAACAGGGCCTGAAGCCATTCTGCGATTTTGCGGCCAGCTCCCATAAAAACGAGTTGTAAAATGGAGGTTCAGGGCACTGCAATTCACAAACCTGCAGAGTTATTAATGATAACTCTCGTCCACAAATATATTGAGGGAAGGCAAAGAAGAGGATTTGAAATCAAGGCAGAATTGCAGGAAACAGATTTCAGGAGGTAGATACGAATCGCCTTTAAAGCACATGAAAAGCGGCAAAACGTTGACAATGATGCCCTTGGCCAAAAAGGGCGTATGCGTTTTTTCCTGAATATATTCAGGAAAAATCGCATACGCCCTTTTTGGCCAACCAAGCAACCTGGAAAGGCAAATCAGCGCTACAAAGAAGTCTCGCTTCCCATCGGTCAAAAGGGCCATGCTGAAAAAAGTGTCAAAACCAGAAATGCAGGACAGGCCATGGAGAAATGGGAGCCTTGCTACACTGATGGGCGGGATGTAAATTGCCAAAAGCCACTCCGGAGAAGTGTCCGGTGAGTCCTGAAACATCTGAAAAACACAGCTTAGAGAGCATAGGGCACTTCCACTCATGGGGGTATAAATTGGGAAAATTAAAAATCAGCAAGACACAAGCACCCCAAAGTTTAGGGCTGCTCTGTTGACCAGGACCTCCACTTCATTCCACCTTCAATATCCCAGGAAAGAGAAAAATGGATAAAGAAGTTGTGGTCCTTATGTACAATGGAATACCACTCAGCCATGAAATCAATGTCGTAAGGTTAGTAGCAGCATGATGAGTGGATTTAGGTAGGACGATTCTAAGTGAAATAAGTCACACAGAAAAGGACACTTCTCATAAGGTATCACTGATAGAGGGACTGTAAAAACCGTTACACTTGAACTGAATTACAAAACAGAACAGAGTCACACATGCAGAAAACACACTATGGCTGCTTAACGGGAAAGGTGAGGTGGGGTGATACATAAAACAAGGGTATCAAATTAGCTCAGATACCGTTCCATAAACCCAATATGTAATAGACAAGACCTACTCCTTGCTCAGAGAACTGGACTCAACACGCCCTATTCACCGCACAAGAATATATCTGACTAATAATAATCGTAAAACCTATGTATTGATATCTCTCTGTTAGTGTGTCAAGTGGGTGTAAAGCGGCATAAACACAGCAGTGAAAAGCAGCTAAACCCCATTATAAAAATAAATTACTTTGAAACACCCATGAAACAAAGACAGTGAAAGAGAGAGAAATTCTTACACAATGCGTTCAGGGGCTGTGATGCAACCTGGATTGACCATATCTAGACGCACAGCTGGATGAGACATAAGGGTGGACACTCTTGGGGCTGAGAGGTTTGGTGAGGTTGGGTGAGCAAACGCAGACCCTTTAAAGTAATACTGCGTGGTACCCATCGCATGGGTCCCAAATCTCCAGGTTCAAGGGCATCTTCCTACATCAAAAACATGCATGAGAAACCCAGAAGATGGTACACCGTGTGATGGGGAAAGGTTTCTAAAACGCACCTCATTTCTCATCTCCTTGTGCCCGGGTTCGCCATTCCAGCTGCTTTACTAGCAAGCTCCCTACTTGGAGCATCAGCACCTTTAACCTCCTGTTCCATGCAGGTTGCAATTTTTCCTGAGGATAAACGGGAAGACGTGGAACCAACGAGAGACTAGCTCTTGGTGTTGGGACAGGCACAGGTCACTCTATTTTCCCATCAGAAAGAAGAATTAACCACAGGCTCAGCCTGACCCCCGGAACCAGAACAGGGCCTGAAGCCATTCTGCGATTTTGCGGCCAGCTCCCATAAAAACGAGTTGTAAAATGGAGGTTCAGGGCACTGCAATTCACAAACCTGCAGAGTTATTAATGATAACTCTCGTCCACAAATATATTGAGGGAAGGCAAAGAAGAGGATTTGAAATCAAGGCAGAATTGCAGGAAACAGATTTCAGGAGGTAGATACGAATCGCCTTTAAAGCACATGAAAAGCGGCAAAACGTTGACAATGATGCCCTTGGCCAAAAAGGGCGTATGCGTTTTTTCCTGAATATATTCAGGAAAAAACGCATACGCCCTTTTTGGCCAACCAAGCAACCTGGAAAGGCAAATCAGCGCTACAAAGAAGTCTCGCTTCCCATCGGTCAAAAGGGCCATGCTGAAAAAAGTGTCAAAACCAGAAATGCAGGACAGGCCATGGAGAAATGGGAGCCTTGCTACACTGATGGGCGGGATGTAAATTGCCAAAAGCCACTCCGGAGAAGTGTCCGGTGAGTCCTGAAACATCTGAAAAACACAGCTTAGAGAGCATAGGGCACTTCCACTCATGGGGGTTTAAATTGGGAAAATTAAAAATCAGCAAGACACAAGCACCCCAAAGTTTAGGGCTGCTCTGTTGACCAGGACCTCCACTTCATTCCACCTTAAATATCCCAGGAAAGAGAAAAATGGATAAAGAAGTTGTGGTCCTTATGTACAATGGAATACCACTCAGCCATGAAATCAATGTCGTAAGGTTAGTAGCAGCATGATGAGTGGATTTAGGTACGACGATTCTAAGTGAAATAAGTCACACAGAAAAGGACACTTCTCATAAGGTATCACTGATAGAGGGAATGTAAAAACCGTTACACTTGAACTGAATTACAAAACAGAACAGAGTCACACATGCAGAAAACACACTATGGCTGCTTAACGGGAAAGGTGAGGTGGGGTGATACATAAAACAAGGGTATCAAATTAGCTCAGATACCGTTCCATAAACCCAATATGTAATAGACAAGACCTACTCCTTGCTCAGAGAACTGGACTCAACACGCCCTATTCACCGCACAAGAATATATCTGACTAATAATAATCGTAAAACCTATGTATTGATATCTCTCTGTTATTGTGTCAAGTGGGTGTAAAGCGGCATAAACACAGCAGTGAAAAGCAGCTAAACCCCATTATAAAAATAAATTACTTTGAAACACCCATGAAACAAAGACAGTGAAAGAGAGAGAAATTCTTACACAATGCGTTCAGGGGCTGTGATGCAACCTGGATTGACCATATCTAGACGCACAGCTGGATGAGACATAAGGGTGGACACTCTTGGGGCTGAGAGGTTTGGTGAGGTTGGGTGAGCAAACGCAGACCCTTTAAAGGAATACTGCGTGGTACCCATCGCATGGGTCCCAAATCTCCAGGTTCAAGGGCATCTTCCTACATCAAAAACATGCATGAGAAACCCAGAAGATGGTACACCGTGTGATGGGGAAAGGTTTCTAAAACGCACCTCATTTCTCATCTCCTTGTGCCCGGGTTCGCCATTCCAGCCGCTTTACTAGGAAGCTCCCTACTTGGAGCATCAGCACCTTTAACCTCCTGTTCCATACAGGTTGCAATTTGTCCTGAGGATAAACGGGAAGACGTGGAACCAACAAGAGACTAGCTCTTGGTGTTGGGACAGGCACAGGTCACTCTATTTTCCCATCAGAAAGAAGAATTAAGCACAGGCTCAGCCTGCCCCCCGGAACCAGAACAGGGCCTGAAGCCATTCTGCGATTTTGCGGCCAGCTCCCATAAAAACGAGTTGTAAAATGGAGGTTCAGGGCACTGCAATTCACAAACCTGCAGAGTTATTAATGATAACTCTCGTCCACAAATATATTGAGGGAAGGCAAAGAAGAGGATTTGAAATCAAGGCAGAATTGCAGGAAACAGATTTCAGGAGGTAGATACGAATCGCCTTTAAAGCACATGAAAAGCGGCAAAACGTTGACAATGATGCCCTTGGCCAAAAAGGGCGTATGCGTTTTTTCCTGAATATATTCAGGAAAAATCGCATACGCCCTTTTTGGCCAACCAAGCAACCTGGAAAGGCAAATCAGCGCTACAAAGAAGTCTCGCTTCCCATCGGTCAAAAGGGCCATGCTGAAAAAAGTGTCAAAACCAGAAATGCAGGACAGGCCATGGAGAAATGGGAGCCTTGCTACACTGATGGGCGGGATGTAAATTGCCAAAAGCCACTCCGGAGAAGTGTCCGGTGAGTCCTGAAACATCTGAAAAACACAGCTTAGAGAGCATAGGGCACTTCCACTCATGGGTGTATAAATTGGGAAAATTAAAAATCAGCAAGACACAAGCACCCCAAAGTTTAGGGCTGCTCTGTTGACCAGGACCTCCACTTCATTCCACCTTCAATATCCCAGGAAAGAGAAAAATGGATAAAGAAGTTGTGGTCCTTATGTACAATGGAATACCACTCAGCCATGAAATCAATGTCGTAAGGTTAGTAGCAGCATGATGAGTGGATTTAGGTAGGACGATTCTAAGTGAAATAAGTCACACAGAAAAGGACACTTCTCATAAGGTATCACTGATAGAGGGACTGTAAAAACCGTTACACTTGAACTGAATTAAAAAACAGAACGGAGTCACACATGCAGAAAACACACTATGGCTGCTTAACGGGAAAGGTGAGGTGGGGTGATACATAAAACAAGGGTTTCAAATTAGCTCAGATACCGTTCCATAAAACCAATATGTAATAGACAAGACCTACTCCTTGCTCAGAGAACTGGACTCAACATGCCCTATTCACCGCACAAGAATATATCTGACTAGTAATAATCTTAAAACCTATGTATTGATATCTCTCTGTTAGTGTGTCAAGTGGGTGTAAAGCGGCATAAACACAGCAGTGAAAAGCAGCTAAACCCCATTATAAAAATAAATTACTTTGAAACACCCATGAAACAAAGACAGTGAAAGAGAGAGAAATTCTTACACAATGCGTTAAGGGGCTGTGATGCAACCTGGATTGACCATATCTAGATGCACAGCTGGATGAGACATAAGGGTGGACACTCTTGGGGCTGAGAGGTTTGGTGAGGTTGGGTGAGCAAACGCAGACCCTTTAAAGTAATACTGCGTGGTACCCATCGCATGGGTCCCAAATCTCCAGGTTCAAGGGCATCTTCCTACATCAAAAACATGCATGAGAAACCCAGAAGATGGTACACCGTGTGATGGGGAAAGGTTTCTAAAACGCACCTCATTTCTCATCTCCTTGTGCCCGGGTTCGCCATTCCAGCTGCTTTACTAGCAAGCTCCCTACTTGGAGCATCAGCACCTTTAACCTCCTGTTCCATGCAGGTTGCAATTTTTCCTGAGGATAAACGGGAAGACGTGGAACCAACGAGAGACTAGCTCTTGGTGTTGGGACAGGCACAGGTCACTCTATTTTCCCATCAGGAAGAAGAATTAACCACAGGCTCAGCCTGCCCCCCGGAACCAGAACAGGGCCTGAAGCCATTCTGCGATTTTGCGGCCAGCTCCCATAAAAACGAGTTGTAAAATGGAGGTTCAGGGCACTGCAATTCACAAACCTGCAGAGTTATTAATGATAACTCTCGTCCACAAATATATTGAGGGAAGGCAAAGAAGAGGATTTGAAATCAAGGCAGAATTGCAGGAAACAGATTTCAGGAGGTAGATACGAATCGCCTTTAAAGCACATGAAAAGCGGCAAAACGTTGACAATGATGCCCTTGGCCAAAAAGGGCGTATGCGTTTTTTCCTGAATATATTCAGGAAAAAACGCATACGCCCTTTTTGGCCAACCAAGCAACCTGGAAAGGCAAATCAGCGCTACAAAGAAGTCTCGCTTCCCATCGGTCAAAAGGGCCATGCTGAAAAAAGTGTCAAAACCAGAAATGCAGGACAGGCCATGGAGAAATGGGAGCCTTGCTACACTGATGGGCAGGATGTAAATTGCCAAGAGCCACTCCGGAGAAGTGTCCGGTGAGTCCTGAAACATCTGAAAAACACAGCTTAGAGAGCATAGGGCACTTCCACTCATGGGGGTTTAAATTGGGAAAATTAAAAATCAGCAAGACACAAGCACCCCAAAGTTTAGGGCTGCTCTGTTGACCAGGACCTCCACTTCATTCCACCTTAAATATCCCAGGAAAGAGAAAAATGGATAAAGAAGTTGTGGTCCTTATGTACAATGGAATACCACTCAGCCATGAAATCAATGTCGTAAGGTTAGTAGAAGCATGATGAGTGGATTTAGGTACGACGATTCTAAGTGAAATAAGTCACACAGAAAAGGACACTTCTCATAAGGTATCACTGATAGAGGGAATGTAAAAACCGTTACACTTGAACTGAATTACAAAACAGAACAGAGTCACACATGCAGAAAACACACTATGGCTGCTTAACGGGAAAGGTGAGGTGGGGTGATACATAAAACAAGGGTATCAAATTAGCTCAGATACCGTTCCATAAACCCAATATGTAATAGACAAGACCTACTCCTTGCTCAGAGAACTGGACTCAACACGCCCTATTCACCGCACAAGAATATATCTGACTAATAATAATCGTAAAACCTATGTATTGATATCTCTCTGTTATTGTGTCAAGTGGGTGTAAAGCGGCATAAACACAGCAGTGAAAAGCAGCTAAACCCCATTATAAAAATAAATTACTTTGAAACACCCATGAAACAAAGACAGTGAAAGAGAGAGAAATTCTTACACAATGCGTTCAGGGGCTGTGATGCAACCTGGATTGACCATATCTAGACCAACAGCTGGATGAGACATAAGGGTGGACACTCTTGGGGCTGAGAGGTTTGGTGAGGTTGGCTGAGCAAACGCAGACCCTTTAAAGTAATACTGCGTGGTACCCATCGCATGGGTCCCAAATCTCCAGGTTCAAGGACATCTTCCTACATCGAAAACATGCATGAGAAACCCAGAAGATGGTACACCGTGTGATGGGGAAAGGTTCTAAAACGCACCTCATTTCTCATCTTCTTGTGCTCGGGTTCGCCATTCCAGCCACTTTACTAGCAATCTCCCTACTTGGAGCATCAGCACCTTTAACCTCCTGTTCCGTACAGGTTGCAATTTGTCCTTAGGATGAACGGGAAGACTTGGAACCAATGAGAGACTAGCTCTTGGTGTAGGGACAGGCACAGGTCACTCTATTTTCCCATCAGGAAGAAGAATTAACCACAGGCTCAGCCTGCCCCCTGGAACCAGAACAGGGCCTGAAGCCATCCTGCGCTTTTGCGGCCAGCTCCCAAGAACGCGAGTTGTAAAATGGAGCTTAAGGGCACTGCAATTCACAAACCTGCAGAGTAATAAATGATAAGTCTCGCCCACAAATATATTGAGGGAAGGCAAAGAAGAGGATTTGAAATCAAGGCAGATTTGCAGGAAACAGATTTCAGGAGGTAGATTCGAATCGCCTTTAAAGCACATGAAAAGCGGCAAAACGTTGACAATGATGCCCTTGGCCAAAAAGGGCGTATGCGTTTTTTCCTGAATATATTCAGGAAAAAACGCATACGCCCTTTTTGGCCAACCAAGCAACCTGGAAAGGCAAATCAGCGCTACAAAGAAGTCTCGCTTCCCATCGGTTAAAAGGGCCATGCTGAAAAAAGTGTCAAAACCAGAAATGCAGGACAGGCCATGGAGAAATGGGAGCCTTGCTACACTGATGGGCGGGATGTAAATTGCCAACAGCCACTCTGGAGAAGTGTACGGTGTGTCCTGAAACATCTAAAAAACACAGCTTAGAGAGCATAGGGCACTTCCACTCATGGGGGTATAAATTGGGAAAATGAAAAATCAGCAAGACACAAGCACCCCAAAGTTTAGGGCTGCTCTGTTGACAAGGACCTCCACTTCATTCCACCTTAAATATCCCAGGAAAGAGAAAAATGGATAAAGGAGTTGTGGTCCTTATGTACAATGGAATATCACTCACCCATGAAATCAATGTCATAAGGCTAGTAGCAGCATGATGAGTGGATTTAGGTATGACGATTCTAAGTGAAATAAGTCACACAGAAAAGGACACTTCTCATAAGGTATCACTGATAGAGGGACTGTAAAAACCGTTACACTTGAACTGAATTACAAAACAGAACGGAGTCACACATGCAGAAAACACACTATGGCTGCTTAACGGGAAAGGTGAGGTGGGGTGATACATAAAACAAGGGTTTCAAATTAGCTCAGATACCGTTCCATAAAACCAATATGTAATAGACAAGACCTACTCCTTGCTCAGAGAACTGGACTCAACACGCCCTATTCACCGCACAAGAATATATCTGACTAATAATAA
This sequence comes from Balaenoptera borealis, assembly GCF_965194805.1. NCBI lineage: Eukaryota > Metazoa > Chordata > Mammalia > Artiodactyla > Balaenopteridae > Balaenoptera > Balaenoptera borealis. The sequence goes on from NW_028122948.1 coordinate 166,802, forward strand.
TCGTAAAACCTATGTATTGATATCTCTCTGTTAGTGTGTCAAGTGGGTGTAAAGCGACATAAACACAGCAGTGAAAAGCAGCTAAACCCCATTATAAAAATAAATTACTTTGAAACACCCATGAAACAAAGACAGTGAAAGAGAGAGAAATTCTTACACAATACGTTCAGGGGCTGTGATGCAACCTGGATTGACCATATCTAGACCCACAGCTGGATGAGACATAAGGGTGGACACTCTTGGGGCTGAGAGGTTTGGTGAGGTTGGGTGAGCAAACGCAGACCCTTTAAAGGAATACTGCGTGGTACCCATCGCATGGGTCCCAAATCTCCAGGTTCAAGGGCATCTTCCTACATCAAAAACATGCATGAGAAACCCAGAAGATGGTACACCGTGTGATGGGGAAAGGTTTCTAAAACGCACCTCATTTCTCATCTCCTTGTGCCCGGGTTCGCCATTCCAGCTGCTTTACTAGCAAGCTCCCTACTTGGAGCATCAGCACCTTTAACCTCCTGTTCCATACAGGTTGCAATTTGTCCTGAGGATAAACGGGAAGACGTGGAACCAACGAGAGACTAGCTCTTGGTGTTGGGACAGGCACAGGTCACTCTATTTTCCCATCAGAAAGAAGAATTAACCACAGGCTCAGCCTGCCCCCCGGAACCAGAACAGGGCCTGAAGCCATTCTGCGATTTTGCGGCCAGCTCCCATAAAAACGAGTTGTAAAATGGAGGTTCAGGGCACTGCAATTCACAAACCTGCAGAGTTATTAATGATAACTCTCGTCCACAAATATATTGAGGGAAGGCAAAGAAGAGGATTTGAAATCAAGGCAGAATTGCAGGAAACAGATTTCAGGAGGTAGATACGAATCGCCTTTAAAGCACATGAAAAGCGGCAAAACGTTGACAATGATGCCCTTGGCCAAAAAGGGCGTATGCGTTTTTTCCTGAATATATTCAGGAAAAAACGCATACGCCCTTTTTGGCCAACCAAGCAACCTGGAAAGGCAAATCAGCGCTACAAAGAAGTCTCGCTTCCCATCGGTCAAAAGGTCCATGCTGAAAAAAGTGTCAAAACCAGAAATGCAGGACAGGCCATGGAGAAATGGGAGCCTTGCTACACTGATGGGCGGGATGTAAATTGCCAAAAGCCACTCCGGAGAAGTGTCCGGTGAGTCCTGAAACATCTGAAAAACACAGCTTAGAGAGCATAGGGCACTTCCACTCATGGGGGTATAAATTGGGAAAATTAAAAATCAGCAAGACACAAGCACCCCAAAGTTTAGGGCTGCTCTGTTGACCAGGACCTCCACTTCATTCCACCTTAAATATCCCAGGAAAGAGAAAAATGGATAAAGAAGTTGTGGTCCTTATGTACAATGGAATACCACTCAGCCATGAAATCAATGTCGTAAGGTTAGTAGCAGCATGATGAGTGGATTTAGGTACGACGATTCTAAGTGAAATAAGTCACACAGAAAAGGACACTTCTCATAAGGTATCACTGATAGAGGGAATGTAAAAACCGTTACACTTGAACTGAATTACAAAACAGAACAGAGTCACACATGCAGAAAACACACTATGGCTGCTTAACGGGAAAGGTGAGGTGGGGTGATACATAAAACAAGGGTATCAAATTAGCTCAGATACCGTTCCATAAACCCAATATGTAATAGACAAGACCTACTCCTTGCTCAGAGAACTGGACTCAACACGCCCTATTCACCGCACAAGAATATATCTGACTAATAATAATCGTAAAACCTTTGTATTGATATCTCTCTGTTATTGTGTCAAGTGGGTGTAAAGCGGCATAAACACAGCAGTGAAAAGCAGCTAAACCCCATTATAAAAATAAATTACTTTGAAACACCCATGAAACAAAGACAGTGAAAGAGAGAGAAATTCTTACACAATGCGTTCAGGGGCTGTGATGCAACCTGGATTGACCATATCTAGACGCACAGCTGGATGAGACATAAGGGTGGACACTCTTGGGGCTGAGAGGTTTGGTGAGGTTGGGTGAGCAAACGCAGACCCTTTTAAGTAATACTGCGTGGTACCCATCGCATGGGTCCCAAATCTCCAGGTTCAAGGGCATCTTCCTACATCAAAAACATGCATGAGAAACCCAGAAGATGGTACACCGTGTGATGGGGAAAGGTTTCTAAAACGCACCTCATTTCTCATCTCCTTGTGCCCGGGTTCGCCATTCCAGCCGCTTTACTAGCAAGCTCCCTACTTGGAGCATCAGCACCTTTAACCTCCTGTTCCATGCAGGTTGCAATTTGTCCTGAGGATAAACGGGAAGACGTGGAACCAACGAGAGACTAGCTCTTGGTGTTGGGACAGGCACAGGTCACTCTATTTTCCCATCAGAAAGAAGAATTAACCACAGGCTCAGCCTGCCCCCCGGAACCAGAACAGGGCCTGAAGCCATTCTGCGATTTTGCGGCCAGCTCCCATAAAAACGAGTTGTAAAATGGAGGTTCAGGGCACTGCAATTCACAAACCTGCAGAGTTATAAATGATAACTCCCGTCCACAAATATATTGAGGGAAGGCAAAGAAGAGGATTTGAAATCAAGGCAGAATTGCAGGAAACAGATTTCAGGAGGTAGATACGAATCGCCTTTAAAGCACATAAAAGCGGCAAAACGTTGACAATGATGCCCTTGGCCAAAAAGGGCGTATGCGTTTTTTCCTGAATATATTCAGGAAAAAACGCATACGCCCTTTTTGGCCAACCAAGCAACCTGGAAAGGCAAATCAGCGCTACAGAGAAGTCTCGCTTCCCATCGGTCAAAAGGGCCATGCTGAAAAAAGTGTCAAAACCAGAAATGCAGGACAGGCCATGGAGAAATGGGAGCCTTGCTACACTGATGGGCGGGATGTAAATTGCCAAAAGCCACTCCGGAGAAGTGTCCGGTGAGTCCTGAAACATCTGAAAAACACAGCTTAGAGAGCATAGGGCACTTCCACTCATGGGGGTATAAATTGGGAAAATTAAAAATCAGCAAGACACAAGCACCCCAAAGTTTAGGGCTGCTCTGTTGACCAGGACCTCCACTTCATTCCACCTTAAATATCCCAGGAAAGAGAAAAATGGATAAAGAAGTTGTGGTCCTTATGTACAATGGAATACCACTCAGCCATGAAATCAATGTCGTAAGGTTAGTAGAAGCATGATGAGTGGATTTAGGTACGACGATTCTAAGTGAAATAAGTCACACAGAAAAGGACACTTCTCATAAGGTATCACTGATAGAGGGAATGTAAAAACCGTTACACTTGAACTGAATTACAAAACAGAACAGAGTCACACATGCAGAAAACACACTATGGCTGCTTAACGGGAAAGGTGAGGTGGGGTGATACATAAAACAAGGGTATCAAATTAGCTCAGATACCGTTCCATAAACCCAATATGTAATAGACAAGACCTACTCCTTGCTCAGAGAACTGGACTCAACACGCCCTATTCACCGCACAAGAATATATCTGACTAATAATAATCGTAAAACCTATGTATTGATATCTCTCTGTTATTGTGTCAAGTGGGTGTAAAGCGGCATAAACACAGCAGTGAAAAGCAGCTAAACCCCATTATAAAAATAAATTACTTTGAAACACCCATGAAACAAAGACAGTGAAAGAGAGAGAAATTCTTACACAATGCGTTCAGGGGCTGTGATGCAACCTGGATTGACCATATCTAGACGCACAGCTGGATGAGACATAAGGGTGAACACTCTTGGGGCTGAGAGGTTTGGTGAGGTTGGGTGAGCAAACGCAGACCCTTTAAAGTAATACTGCGTGGTACCCATCGCATGGGTCCCAAATCTCCAGGTTCAAGGGCATCTTCCTACATCAAAAACATGCATGAGAAACCCAGAAGATGGTACACCGTGTGATGGGGAAAGGTTTCTAAAACGCACCTCATTTCTCATCTCCTTGTGCCCGGGTTCGCCATTCCAGCTGCTTTACTAGCAAGCTCCCTACTTGGAGCATCAGCACCTTTAACCTCCTGTTCCATACAGGTTGCAATTTGTCCTGAGGATAAACGGGAAGACGTGGAACCAACGAGAGACTAGCTCTTGGTGTTGGGACAGGCACAGGTCACTCTATTTTCCCATCAGAAAGAAGAATTAACCACAGGCTCAGCCTGCCCCCCGGAACCAGAACAGGGCCTGAAGCCATTCTGCGATTTTGCGGCCAGCTCCCATAAAAACGAGTTGTAAAATGGAGGTTCAGGGCACTGCAATTCACAAACCTGCAGAGTTATTAATGATAACTCTCGTCCACAAATATATTGAGGGAAGGCAAAGAAGAGGATTTGAAATCAAGGCAGAATTGCAGGAAACAGATTTCAGGAGGTAGATACGAATCGCCTTTAAAGCACATGAAAAGCGGCAAAACGTTGACAATGATGCCCTTGGCCAAAAAGGGCGTATGCGTTTTTTCCTGAATATATTCAGGAAAAAACGCATACGCCCTTTTTGGCCAACCAAGCAACCTGGAAAGGCAAATCAGCGCTACAAAGAAGTCTCGCTTCCCATCGGTCAAAAGGGCCATGCTGAAAAAAGTGTCAAAACCAGAAATGCAGGACAGGCCATGGAGAAATGGGAGCCTTGCTACACTGATGGGCGGGATGTAAATTGCCAAAAGCCACTCCGGAGAAGTGTCCGGTGAGTCCTGAAACATCTGAAAAACACAGCTTAGAGAGCATAGGGCACTTCCACTCATGGGGGTATAAATTGGGAAAATTAAAAATCAGCAAGACACAAGCACCCCAAAGTTTAGGGCTGCTCTGTTGACCAGGACCTCCACTTCATTCCACCTTAAATATCCCAGGAAAGAGAAAAATGGATAAAGAAGTTGTGGTCCTTATGTACAATGGAATATCACTCAGCCATGAAATCAATGTCGTAAGGTTAGTAGCAGCATGATGAGTGGATTTAGGTACGACGATTCTAAGTGAAATAAGTCACACAGAAAAGGACACTTCTCATAAGGTATCACTGATAGAGGGAATGTAAAAACCGTTACACTTGAACTGAATTACAAAACAGAACAGAATCACACATGCAGAAAACACACTATGGCTGCTTAACGGGAAAGGTGAGGTGGGGTGATACATAAAACAAGGGTATCAAATTAGCTCAGATACCGTTCCATAAACCCAATATGTAATAGACAAGACCTACTCCTTGCTCAGAGAACTGGACTCAGCACGCCCTATTCACCGCACAAGAATATATCTGACTAATAATAATCGTAAAACCTATGTATTGATATCTCTCTGTTAGTGTGTCAAGTGGGTGTAAAGCGGCATAAACACAGCAGTGAAAAGCAGCTAAACCCCATTATAAAAATAAATTACTTTGAAACACCCATGAAACAAAGACAGTGAAAGAGAGAGAAATTCTTACACAATGCGTTCAGGGGCTGTGATGCAACCTGGATTGACCATATCTAGACGCACAGCTGGATGAGACATAAGGGTGGACACTCTTGGGGCTGAGAGGTTTGGTGAGGTTGGGTGAGCAAACGCAGACCCTTTAAAGGAATACTGCGTGGTACCCATCGCATGGGTCCCAAATCTCCAGGTTCAAGGGCATCTTCCTACATCAAAAACATGCATGAGAAACCCAGAAGATGGTACACCGTGTGATGGGGAAAGGTTTCTAAAATGCACCTCATTTCTCATCTCCTTGTGCCCGGGTTCGCCATTCCAGCTGCTTTACTAGCAAGCTCCCTACTTGGAGCATCAGCACCTTTAACCTCCTGTTCCATACAGGTTGAAATTTGTCCGGAGGATAAACGGGAAGACGTGGAACCAACGAGAGACTAGCTCTTGGTGTTGGGACAGGCACAGGTCACTCTATTTTCCCATCAGAAAGAAGAATTAACCACAGGCTCAGCCTGCCCCCCGGAACCAGAACAGGGCCTGAAGCCATTCTGCGATTTTGCGGCCAGCTCCCATAAAAACGAGTTGTAAAATGGAGGTTCAGGGCACTGCAATTCACAAACCTGCAGAGTTATAAATGATAACTCTCGTCCACAAATATATTGAGGGAAGGCAAAGAAGAGGATTTGAAATCAAGGCAGAATTGCAGGAAACAGATTTCAGGAGGTAGATACGAATCACCTTTAAAGCACATGAAAAGCGGCAAAACGTTGACAATGATGCCCTTGGCCAAAAAGGGCGTATGCGTTTTTTCCTGAATATATTCAGGAAAAAACGCATACGCCCTTTTTGGCCAACCAAGCAACCTGGAAAGGCAAATCAGCGCTACAAAGAAGTCTCGCTTCCCATCGGTCAAAAGGGCCATGCTGAAAAAAGTGTCAAAACCAGAAATGCAGGACAGGCCATGGAGAAATGGGAGCCTTGCTACACTGATGGGCGGGATGTAAATTGCCAAGAGCCACTCTGGAGAAGTGTCCGGTGAGTCCTGAAACATCTGAAAAACACAGCTTAGAGAGCATAGGGCACTTCCACTCATGGGGGTATAAATTGGGAAAATTAAAAATCAGCAAGACACAAGCACCCCAAAGTTTAGGGCTGCTCTGTTGACCAGGACCTCCACTTCATTCCACCTTAAATATCCAAGGAAAGAGAAAAATGGATAAAGAAGTTGTGGTCCTTATGTACAATGGAATATCACTCAGCCATGAAATCAATGTCGTAAGGTTAGTAGCAGCATGATGAGTGGATTTAGGTACGACGATTCTAAGTGAAATAAGTCACACAGAAAAGGACACTTCTCATAAGGTATCACTGATAGAGGGAATGTAAAAACCGTTACACTTGAACTGAATTACAAAACAGAACAGAGTCACACATGCAGAAAACACACTATGGCTGCTTAACGGGAAAGGTGAGGTGGGGTGATACATAAAACAAGGGTATCAAATTAGCTCAGATACCGTTCCATAAACCCAATATGTAATAGACAAGACCTACTCCTGGCTCAGAGAACTGGACTCAACACGCCCTATTCACCGCACAAGAATATATCTGACTAATAATAATCGTAAAACCTATGTATTGATATCTCTCTGTTAGTGTGTCAAGTGGGTGTAAAGCGGCATAAACACAGCAGTGAAAAGCAGCTAAACCCCATTATAAAAATAAATTACTTTGAAACACCCATGAAACAAAGACAGTGAAAGAGAGAGAAATTCTTACACAATGCGTTCAGGGGCTGTGATGCAACCTGGATTGACCATATCTAGACGCACAGCTGGATGAGACATAAGGGTGGACACTCTTGGGGCTGAGAGGTTTGGTGAGGTTGGGTGAGCAAACGCAGACCCTTTAAAGGAATACTGCGTGGTACCCATCGCATGGGTCCCAAATCTCCAGGTTCAAGGGCATCTTCCTACATCAAAAACATGCATGAGAAACCCAGAAGATGGTACACCGTGTGATGGGGAAAGGTTTTTAAACGCACCTCATTTCTCATCTCCTTGTGCCCGGGTTCGCCATTCCAGCCGCTTTACTAGCAAGCTCCCTACTTGGAGCATCAGCACCTTTAACCTCCTGTTCCATGCAGGTTGCAATTTGTCCTGAGGATAAACGGGAAGACGTGGAACCAACGAGAGACTAGCTCTTGGTGTTGGGACAGGCACAGGTCACTCTATTTTCCCATCAGAAAGAAGAATTAACCACAGGCTCAGCCTGCCCCCCGGAACCAGAACAGGGCCTGAAGCCATTCTGCGATTTTGCGGCCAGCTCCCATAAAAACGAGTTGTAAAATGGAGGTTCACGGCACTGCAATTCACAAACCTGCAGAGTTATAAATGATAACTCCCGTCCACAAATATATTGAGGGAAGGCAAAGAAGAGGATTTGAAATCAAGGCAGAATTGCAGGAAACAGATTTCTGGAGGTAGATACGAATCGCCTTTAAAGCACATGAAAAGCGGCAAAACGTTGACAATGATGCCCTTGGCCAAAAAGGGCGTATGCGTTTTTTCCTGAATATATTCAGGAAAAAACGCATACGCCCTTTTTGGCCAACCAAGCCACCTGGAAAGGCAAATCAGCGCTACAAAGAAGTCTCACTTCCCATCGGTCAAAAGGGCCATGCTGAAAAAAGTGTCAAAACCAGAAATGCAGGACAGGCCATGGAGAAATGGGAGCCTTGCTACACTGATGGGCGGGATGTAAATTGCCAAGAGCCACTCCGGAGAAGTGTCCGGTGAGTCCTGAAACATCTGAAAAACACAGCTTAGAGAGCATAGGGCACTTCCACTCATGGGGGTATAAATTGGGAAAATTAAAAATCAGCAAGACACAAGCACCCCAAAGTTTAGGGCTGCTCTGTTGACCAGGACCTCCACTTCATTCCACCTTAAATATCCCAGGAAAGAGAAAAATGGATAAAGAAGTTGTGGTCCTTATGTACAATGGAATACCACTCAGCCATGAAATCAATGTCGTAAGGTTAGTAGCAGCATGATGAGTGGATTTAGGTACGACGATTCTAAGTGAAATAAGTCACACAGAAAAGGACACTTCTCATAAGGTATCACTGATAGAGGGAATGTAAAAACCGTTACACTTGAACTGAATTACAAAACAGAACAGAGTCACACATGCAGAAAACACACTATGGCTGCTTAACGGGAAAGGTGAGGTGGGGTGATACATAAAAAAAGGGTATCAAATTAGCTCAGATACCATTCCATAAACCCAATATGTAATAGACAAGACCTACTCCTTGCTCAGAGAACTGGACTCAACACGCCCTATTCACCGCACAAGAATATATCTGACTAATAATAATCGTAAAACCTATGTATTGATATCTCTCTGTTAGTGTGTCAAGTGGGTGTAAAGCGGCATAAACACAGCAGTGAAAAGCAGCTAAACCCCATTATAAAAATAAATTACTTTGAAACACCCATGAAACAAAGACAGTGAAAGAGAGAGAAATTCTTACACAATGCGTTCAGGAGCTGTGATGCAACCTGGATTGACCATATCTAGACGCACAGCTGGATGAGACATAAGGGTGGACACTCTTGGGGCTGAGAGGTTTGGTGAGGTTGGGTGAGCAAACGCAGACCCTTTAAAGGAATACTGCGTGGTACCCATCGCATGGGTCCCAAATCTCCAGGTTCAAGGGCATCTTCCTACATCAAAAACATGCATGAGAAACCCAGAAGATGGTACACCGTGTGATGGGGAAAGATTTCTAAAACGCACCTCATTTCTCATCTCCTTGTGCCCGGGTTCGCCATTCCAGCCGCTTTACTAGCAAGCTCCCTACTTGGAGCATCAGCACCTTTAACCTCCTGTTCCATACAGGTTGCAATTTGTCCTGAGGATAAACGGGAAGACGTGGAACCAACGAGAGACTAGCTCTTGGTGTTGGGACAGGCACAGGTCACTCTATTTTCCCATCAGAAAGAAGAAATAACCACAGGCTCAGCCTGCCCCCCGGAACCAGAACAGGGCCTGAAGCCATTCTGCGATTTTGCGGCCAGCTCCCATAAAAACGAGTTGTAAAATGGAGGTTCAGGGCACTGCAATTCACAAACCTGCAGAGTTATTAATGATAACTCTCGTCCACAAATATATAGAGGGAAGGCAAAGAAGAGGATTTGAAATCAAGGCAGAATTGCAGGAAACAGATTTCAGGAGGTAGATACGAATCGCCTTTAAAGCACATGAAAAGCGGCAAAACGTTGACAATGATGCCCTTGGCCAAAAAGGGCGTATGCGTTTTTTCCTGAATATATTCAGGAAAAAACGCATACGCCCTTTTTGGCCAACCAAGCAACCTGGAAAGGCAAATCAGCGCTACAAAGAAGTCTCGCTTCCCATCGGTCAAAAGGTCCATGCTGAAAAAAGTGTCAAAACCAGAAATGCAGGACAGGCCATGGAGAAATGGGAGCCTTGCTACACTGATGGGCGGGATGTAAATTGCCAAAAGCCACTCCGGAGAAGTGTCCGGTGAGTCCTGAAACATCTGAAAAACACAGCTTAGAGAGCATAGGGCACTTCCACTCATGGGGGTATAAATTGGGAAAATTAAAAATCAGCAAGACACAAGCACCCCAAAGTTTAGGGCTGCTCTGTTGATCAGGACCTCCACTTCATTCCACCTTAAATATCCCAGGAAAGAGAAAAATGGATAAAGAAGTTGTGGTCCTTATGTACAATGGAATATCACTCAGCCATGAAATCAATGTCGTAAGGTTAGTAGCAGCATGATGAGTGGATTTAGGTACGACGATTCTAAGTGAAATAAGTCACACAGAAAAGGACACTTCTCATAAGGTATCACTGATAGAGGGAATGTAAAAACCGTTACACTTGAACTGAATTACAAAACAGAACAGAGTCACACATGCAGAAAACACACTATGGCTGCTTAACGGGAAAGGTGAGGTGGGGTGATACATAAAACAAGGGTATCAAATTAGCTCAGATACCGTTCCATAAACCCAATATGTAATAGACAAGACCTACTCCTTGCTCAGAGAACTGGACTCAGCACGCCCTATTCACCGCACAAGAATATATCTGACTAATAATAATCGTAAAACCTATGTATTGATATCTCTCTGTTAGTGTGTCAAGTGGGTGTAAAGCGGCATAAACACAGCAGTGAAAAGCAGCTAAACCCCATTATAAAAATAAATTACTTTGAAACACCCATGAAACAAAGACAGTGAAAGAGAGAGAAATTCTTACACAATGCGTTCAGGGGCTGTGATGCAACCTGGATTGACCATATCTAGACGCACAGCTGGATGAGACATAAGGGTGGACACTCTTGGGGCTGAGAGGTTTGGTGAGGTTGGGTGAGCAAACGCAGACCCTTTAAAGGAATACTGCGTGGTACCCATCGCATGGGTCCCAAATCTCCAGGTTCAAGGGCATCTTCCTACATCAAAAACATGCATGAGAAACCCAGAAGATGGTACACCGTGTGATGGGGAAAGGTTTCTAAAACGCACCTCATTTCTCATCTCCTTGTGCCCGGGTTCGCCATTCCAGCCGCTTTACTAGCAAGCTCCCTACTTGGAGCATCAGCACCTTTAACCTCCTGTTCCGTACAGGTTGCAATTTGTCCTGAGGATAAACGGGAAGACGTGGAACCAACGAGAGACTAGCTCTTGGTGTTGGGACAGGCACAGGTCACTCTATTTTCCCATCAGAAAGAAGAATTAACCACAGGCTCAGCCTGCCCCCCGGAACCAGAACAGGGCCTGAAGCCATTCTGCGATTTTGCGGCCAGCTCCCATAAAAACGAGTTGTAAAATGGAGGTTCAGGGCACTGCAATTCACAAACCTGCAGAGTTATTAATGATAACTCTCGTCCACAAATATATTGAGGGAAGGCAAAGAAGAGGATTTGAAATCAAGGCAGAATTGCAGGAAACAGATTTCAGGAGGTAGATACGAATCGCCTTTAAAGCACATGAAAAGCGGCAAAACGTTGACAATGATGCCCTTGGCCAAAAAGGGCGTATGCGTTTTTTCCTGAATATATTCAGGAAAAAACGCATACGCCCTTTTTGGCCAACCAAGCAACCTGGAAAGGCAAATCAGCGCTACAAAGAAGTCTCGCTTCCCATCGGTCAAAAGGGTCATGCTGAAAAAAGTGTCAAAACCAGAAATGCAGGACAGGCCATGGAGAAATGGGAGCCTTGCTACACTGATGGGCGGGATGTAAATTGCCAAGAGCCACTCTGGAGAAGTGTCCGGTGAGTCCTGAAACATCTGAAAAACACAGCTTAGAGAGCATAGGGCACTTCCACTCATGGGGGTATAAATTGGGAAAATTAAAAATCAGCAAGACACAAGCACCCCAAAGTTTAGGGCTGCTCTGTTGACCAGGACCTCCACTTCATTCCACCTTAAATATCCCAGGAAAGAGAAAAATGGATAAAGAAGTTGTGGTCCTTATGTACAATGGAATATCACTCAGCCATGAAATCAATGTCGTAAGGTTAGTAGCAGCATGATGAGTGGATTTAGGTACGACGATTCTAAGTGAAATAAGTCACACAGAAAAGGACACTTCTCATAAGGTATCACTGATAGAGGGAATGTAAAAACCGTTACACTTGAACTGAATTACAAAACAGAACAGAGTCACACATGCAGAAAACACACTATGGCTGCTTAACGGGAAAGGTGAGGTGGGGTGATACATAAAACAAGGGTATCAAATTAGCTCAGATACCGTTCCATAAACCCAATATGTAATAGACAAGACCTACTCCTTGCTCAGAGAACTGGACTCAACACGCCCTATTCACCGCACAAGAATATATCTGACTAATAATAATCGTAAAACCTATGTATTGATATCTGTTATTGTGTCAAGTGGGTGTAAAGTGGCATAAACACAGCAGTGAAAAGCAGCTAAACCCCATTATAAAAATAAATTACTTTGAAACACCCATGAAACAAAGACAGTGAAAGAGAGAGAAATTCTTACACAATGCGTTCAGGGGCTGTGATGCAACCTGGATTGACCATATCTAGACGCACAGCTGGATGAGACATAAGGGTGGACACTCTTGGGGCTGAGAGGTTTGGTGAGGTTGGGTGAGCAAACGCAGACCCTTTAAAGGAATACTGCGTGGTACCCATCGCATGGGTCCCAAATCTCCAGGTTCAAGGGCATCTTCCTACATCAAAAACATGCATGAGAAACCCAGAAGATGGTACACCGTGTGATGGGGAAAGGTTTCTAAAACGCACCTCTTTTCTCATCTCCTTGTGCCCGGGTTCGCCATTCCAGCCGCTTTACTAGCAAGCTCCCTACTTGGAGCATCAGCACCTTTAACCTCCTGTTCCATACAGGTTGCAATTTGTCCTGAGGATAAACGGGAAGACGTGGAACCAACGAGAGACTAGCTCTTGGTGTTGGGACAGGCACAGGTCACTCTATTTTCCCATCAGAAAGAAGAATTAACCACAGGCTCAGCCTGCCCCCCGGAACCAGAACAGGGCCTGAAGCCATTCTGCGATTTTGCGGCCAGCTCCCATAAAAACGAGTTGTAAAATGGAGGTTCAGGGCACTGCAATTCACAAACCTGCAGAGTTATAAATGATAACTCCCGTCCACAAATATATTGAGGGAAGGCAAAGAAGAGGATTTGAAATCAAGGCAGAATTGCAGGAAACAGATTTCAGGAGGTAGATACGAATCGCCTTTAAAGCACATGAAAAGCGGCAAAACGTTGACAATCATGCCCTTGGCCAAAAAGGGCGTATGCGTTTTTTCCTGAATATATTCAGGAAAAAACGCATACGCCCTTTTTGGCCAACCAAGCAACCTGGAAAGGCAAATCAGCACTACAAAGAAGTCTCGCTTCCCATCGGTCAAAAGGGCCATGCTGAAAAAAGTGTCAAAACCAGAAATGCAGGACAGGCCATGGAGAAATGGGAGCCTTGCTACACTGATGGGCGGGATGTAAATTGCCAAGAGCCACTCCGGAGAAGTGTCCGGTGAGTCCTGAAACATCTGAAAAACACAGCTTAGAGAGCATAGGGCACTTCCACTCATGGGTGTATAAATTGGGAAAATTAAAAATCAGCAAGACACAAGCACCCCAAAGTTTAGGGCTGCTCTGTTGACCAGGACCTCCACTTCATTCCACCTTAAATATCCCAGGAAAGAGAAAAATGGATAAAGAAGTTGTGGTCCTTATGTACAATGGAATACC